>NW_018405708.1:227274-244559 GCF_002113885.1 Mizuhopecten yessoensis
AGGAAGATAACTCTCACCCGGATCAAAGTGATTGTAAAATGTAAAATAAATTAATTATAAAGCCATTGTGTATATTTTGTTCAATTTCCCACTCTATATGTATAGAACTTTGTGTCCTGGGTGCTTTTAGCTTGTAGATAATCACTTTTATCCGTACAAATTCAATAAAAAACACTTTGTGTAACATGTGTTACATATTTTGCGATAAATAAAATATTTGTAGGGTTAATTAGAAATGCTTCTTTTCATTTTATTATTGTTGTTATTGTTCCGAACAATGCCACACACAAAAAAAAACGGAAAATATTAGAATTGACGAAAATTCAATTTTTTGGTATTTTTTCCAAAAAATTCCCCAAACTATCGGAATGTTTAGATTTTCATAAAATCAACTCGACATAGTTGCATAACAATTATATGAAAGTTTCAACGAATTTTGCTGGTTAATTGCGAAAGTGTGGAGCCACCTTAACTCATTCATCCCTGAAGATACATTTGAACTCTTCCGGTTCAAAGGTTGGAATAGTTCATTATGAAATTTCAGGGGTAAATGAGTAAACAAAGCCTTGGATATATGATTACCAAAATATAAATACAGTGACATTTATTCCTTCAGGTTTTAAAGAAAAAAAATAACATTATCTAATATGAAATTTACTTGTGAAAGGCAAAACTTTTTAATATTTGCACTGGGTAAAACATTTTCAGTTTTGGTATATTCCTACACATGTCATTATAGATTGTATTTTAAAATTCTTTTGGAACTGTTTTCTAGAAAATATGAAATCGCATATAGAGAATTCAAGTTTAATACAAAAAGATTTAGCAGCTTAATCGAAACATTTTCCTTCCATGACCTAAACTCCTGTTTATCATTTAAGGAAAACATTAAATGCATGACCTCACTGAAGTTTATATTAACCTGTATAATCTATGAGGTCATTATGTTTATATGAATGAATTATACCAGGTAATCACTCAACACACAAACATCCAGTATGTGTTGATCGTAAAAATGTCTCCGAAAAAGGTATAAAAAAAAATGAATACAGGACAAGCTAAGTGATTCCTACGTACCTGTCCGACCGGCCTGGTAGAACCTGAACTGGCCAAATTGTTGTGTCGACAGGTATATCACAATCGTATGTAAATATCCAATAGCAAACCCATCATACTGGCATTAGGACATATAGAGCTGTCTTTTTAACTCTGATGATGATACTTTTAAACATGGCGGTCAAGACACTCCTGTAGGTTTATATTCGAACAAACCCTATGTTATCAGAGAGTCGAAAACTTTAGGTACTAAAACGAATTGTGTGGTCAGATTTTATGGTTGATTTGATATTGCCCAATAATACGTCCTACATGTATCTGACATCTTATATATTGGTTTTTGGGTAATAATAAAACCTTCTGACCTTAAATTCTCGACTTATTGGACACATATACACCGTGAAAAAACACGCTAATTAACGGTTCATTAGGTACAATATGACATTAACAAGCTGATAGTTTAGCAGGTTTTTTTATATGAGAAAGTGTGGGAATTTGAAAATGTTTCCTCCAACATGAAGACAGAACCCCCCGTGCGATAATATCCCGGCCAACTAGACTGACTAATATAAGATGAAATTACTTGTTTCATAAGTGTTGCAAAATAAATAAAGTTTACATTTCAATTACTTTCATCAGAAAAGGACACTTTGGAATCATTCCTCTGTTTTAATAAATCATTGAGTAACTTAACGGCTGCACTACCTGAGAGTGCTAAATTAACTACACAGTAATATAAATCAAAATATGGAAACTTATGTTTAAAGATCCATGTCCCTGAGAATATTTCATTTTGGCTATAACTGTAGCACAGTTGGGCAAGCTGGATATTTCCAATAGCTTCAATTTCAATTCAATTTCAACAAATTGTATTGACAATATAAACAAAAGTCAATTAGGATCAGACATCAGGCATAGCCTATCTAAGTCCTCTCCTAAGGTGACAACAGGTGGTAAGAAACGTTAACACAGACATATATTTATACATTGATATGATGATTTGGATAAGGTTCCGGAAGTAACTCCTTGATGTAAACAGACTAGTTCAATATTCTTGAAATATAGTAACCCTTTCACTACGGATATTTAATTTGAGATATTTACTAGACTATCATCTTCAGTGAATAATATCAAGTATTTAGACAATGCGTTACTGGTATTCATATAAGGTAAACTGTTGAGTATAGATATTTGGTGAGATTGGATTTATTCCCCCAACAGATATACAGGCCATCCAATAGCTTACGGTAACACAGTAAGTTTTACTCATAGCATAACAATATTAAGTCCGGGGTTTGAATCCCAGTCAAGCCCCACTGACTTTTTACACTTAGAACAATGTTGTTGACAATGTTCACTTTTTTTCATCTTTATTATTTTTTCATGAAAATCCCACAAGGTAGGGTTTTAATTTCCGAAACAATTTATCAAATAAGCTGTTGTTGTGCCGGGAAAACTTTTCTAATAGGTAAGTCACAGTTTGTGGCAGTTGTACGGGGGATCGAACAAAATAAACTTTATTGATCATTATTTAGAGGTCTAACGTTAGTGTAAAAGCTAAAGTTACTGTTATAGTAGAATAAACAAAAGGCCAATACACTATTTCCTAAATGGTTTACCAGGTCTTTAATATAATTATATCCATTACGATAATTTACATCAATGAGCGGAGTAATTACAGGCTTAGATCAGGCGAAAATATAGTAACTGAAACTTTTAGATAATGACTGTTGTTTTTATATCATGCCTGAAAGCCTATAGTGGTTACTATTACACCATGTTATATTTCCACGATATAAAGGCCTGTACTTTCATCACTTCTGTCACCCTTAAATCCCCTTAACCGAAGAATGCTCTAGGTATGGGTACACTTCTATCACACCAAATCTAACAGTTTTAAATCTCAATAAGAACAGTCTGTTAACTCATTCATCCCTGAAATTTCATAATGAACTATTAAAACCTTGGAACTGGAAGAGTTCAAATGTGTTTTCAGGGGTGAATGAGTTAAAGGTTTACCATTACTATACCCTGCCCTTCTGCCAACAGTTGATTAGGTCACATTACACTTATTTATACAATATTAGGTCCCCTTGGGCCAGGAATTCTTAAAACCAAATCAGATTAAAATTTCTTTACTCATACGGAAATAGTCTTTTAAATATTGACTTATTTCCCATCCCAGGCCCATATCTTATGTCCATGGGACAGTTAAACAATGTCACCTTGCTCCAGGGATCTTTGATACAAATTGGGTTAAAATATTTTCACTCATATCAAAGCAGTCTTCTAAATGATAATCTGTTACCCAACCCAGGCTCAAATCCTCTGATCATTATAAGAATTTGAATGGAAACTAATTAAATTCATATTTTTTCCCAAACAAAAGACAGTTATGATTCTCAAGATATTAAAGTGCAAAACTTTCAAAATTTTTACCTTTGCATTTGTGTCAGCAAGTGTGTAGGAAATATGTTGACCTTGGGACAAACTCCTTACATGTCAACCTGTCTGATTAGATTCCTACAGGTACAGGTAAACGCCTGTTTGTTATATAGCGATTAAGCCTCGGGACACAAACTTCTACAAACAGTTTTTATCAGTAACACAAGTTCTGGAAAATATTTGTCATCCCATTTGAATTTTTATTTTTTTAAATTAAGAAGAAAAAGTAATTCATGAATTTGGGGTGAATAGGAAAGTTAATCATTTTTTTTCACATAACGGTTACCTTACCTTACTAAACAGTTATATTAGTGTACCTGTTCACTTAAGTTCAAAGGATATCTCTAACCAGGCGCACAGATTTTACTACAAACGAGATAACGTAATACTACTGAATAATGTGAGGGGCCCACCAATAGGGAAACCATTGCCCGATTTCCCTGATTTGAGGGGTCCTGCCTCAGGGGTTTCTCTACCTATATCAGGGTAAACAATGATTTATTTCTACGATCGGTCTAATAATCAGGCTTGGTGTTTATTTCCAAGGCATTGTAAATTAAATGTTCAAAATTAACCTTGCTCTAAATTTCTTAAAATGCACATGCAGTTATATATATATATAATTTTTTTTTCAACTTTACTATATATTTCATGTGGGTTTTTTCCAACAATATAAAACTACCATATGGGAGATTATATGATTATCTAATATAACAAGTGTGCTCCCACCACCATGTGAAATTAGTTTCAGTGTTTGATAATTTTCTATAAATAGTTACAACAACTTTGATCTTGACACCCTGAAATATGTACACATTCAAGGTATTATCATATTTCAAGTTGATAAATTTATTTAATCAACCATATCCTAGTAGTTGGATCTTTATAGAGAAAAAAATAAGGTCAATACCATGACAACAGTGTCTAGTGATGGAAGGGCCACACAGCAGCTAAGGTCAATACCATGACAACAGTGTCCAGTGATGGTAGAGCCACACAACAACTAAATACCATGACAACAGTGTCCAGTGATGGAAGGGCCACACAACAGCTAATATCAATACCATGACAACAGTGTCCAATGATGGAAGGGCCACACAACAGCTAAGGTAAATACCATGACAACAGTGTCCAGTGATAGAAGGGCCACACAGCAGCAAAGGTCAATACCATGACAAAAGTGTCCAGTGATGGAAGAGCCACACAACAACTTAGGTAAATCCCATGACAACAGTATCCAGTGATGGAAGGGCACACAGCAGCTAATATCAATACCATGACACGGTGACCAGTGCTGGTAGGGCCACACAACAACTAAGGCCAATACCATGACAACAGTATCCAGTGATGGAAGGACAACACAACAGCTTAGGTCAATACCATGACAAAAGTGTCCAGTGATGGTAGAGCCCCACAACAACTAAGGTAAACATCATGACAACAGTGGCCATTGAGGGGAGCGCCACACAACAGCTAAGGGCAATACCATGACAACAGGTTCCAGTGATGGAAGGGCCCCACAACAGCTAAGGTCAACACCATGACAACTACCATGACAACAGTGTCCAGGGATGGAAGGGCCACACAGTAGCTAAGGTCAATCCCATGACAACAGTGGCCATTGAGGGGAGCGCCACACAACAGCTAAGGGCAATACCATGACAACAGTCTCCAGTGATGGAAGGACAAATTAAGAGCTTAGGTCAATACCATGAAAACAGTGTCCAGTGATGTAAAGCCACACAACAACTAAGGTGAATACCATGATAACAGTGTCTAGTGATTGAAGGGCCACAAAACAACTAAGGTCTTTACCATAACAACAGTATCCAGTGATGGAAGGACAAATTAAGAGCTTAGGTCAATACCATGAAAACAGTGTCCAGGGATGGAAGGGCCACACAGAAGCTAAGGTCAATCCCATGACAACAGTGTCCAATGATGGAAGAGCCACACAACAACTTAGGTGAATACCACGACAACAGTGGCCATTGATGGAAGAGCCACACAACAACTTAGGTGAATACCACGACAACAGTGGCCATTGAGGGGAGCGCCACACAACAGCTAAGGGCAATACCATGACAACAGTGTCTAGTGATGGAAGGGGCACACAACAACTAAGGTAAACATCATGACAACAGTGGCCAGAGATGGTAGAGCCACACAACAACTTAGGTGAATACCACGACAACAGTGGCCATTGAGGGGAGCGCCACACAACAGCTAAGGGCAATACCATGACAACAGGTTCCAGTGATGGAAGGGCTACACAACAGCTAATATCAACATTGTCCAGTGATGGAAGGGACACACAGCAGCTAAGGTCAATTCCATGACAACAGTGTCCCGTGATGGAAGGGCCACAAAGCAGCTAAGATCAATACCATGACACGGTGACCAGTGCTGGTAGGGCCACACAACAACTAAGGACAATACCATGACAACAGGGTCCGATGATGGAAGGGCCACACGGCAGCTAAGGTCAATACCATCACAATAGTGGCCAGTGATGGTAGGGCCACACAACAACTAAGGTGAATACCATGATAACAGTGTCTAGTGATGGAAGGGGCACACAACAGCTAACGTCAATACCATGACAACAGTCTCCAGTGATGGAAGGGCCTCACAACAGCTAAGGTCAATACCATGACAACAGTCTCCAGTGATGGAAGGACAACACAACAGCTAAGGTCAATACCATGATAACAGTGGCCATTGATGGTAGAGTCACACAACAACTTAGGTAAATACCATGACAACAGTGGCCATTGATGGTAGGGCCACACAACAACTAAGGTCAATACCATGACAACAGTGTCCAGTGATGGAAGGGCCACACAGCAGCTAATATCAATACCATGACAACAGTGTCCAGTGATGGTAGAGCCACACAACAACTAAAGTAAATACTATGACAACAGTGGCCATTGATGGTAGAGTCACACAACAACTTAGGTAAATACCATGACAACAGTGGCTATTGATGGTAGAGCCACACAACAACTAAGGTCAATACCATGACAACAGTGTCCAGTGATGGAACGGCCACACAGAAGCTAATATCAATACCATGACAACAGTGTCCAGTGATGGTAGAGCCACACAACAACTAAGGTCAATACCATGACAACAGTGGCCATTGATGGTAGAGTCACACAACAGCTAATATCAATACCATGACAACAGTGGCCAGTGATCGTAGAACCACACAACAACTAAGGTCAATACCATGACAACAGTGGCCATTGATGGTAGAGTCAAACAACAGCTAATATCAATACCATGACAACAGTGGCCAGTGATGGTAGAGCCACACAACAACTAAGGTAAATACCATGACAACTAGTGAGAGGCTCCCATACTTGCCTTATTTGGTGGTATGTATTTGAATTATTTAGGGTTCTGTATAATGTATACAGGGAGAGGATCACATACTTGCCACACTAGGGATCTTTGTATTGTTTACACAAACCGTTTGCTATAATACAGGTGCTCTCGGATTACATAACGCTATCTTATCTTGTTGATAGTTTATCCTGTCAACAATTCCCCACAAGTATAATCTCTGTGACCTTGTGAGGTTACATGGTAAGCAAGGCCTTATTTGTGGTGAGCAAACAAATAAGAGTGTATTTTATAGGAGGATTTCATCCTTTTATTATTATCGTAATCTTATTGATTAAATCTGTTTTCTTTAATTTGAAAACCTGCTGAACTGTTCCAAATTCATCATGAAGAACATTCAAATTTGTTTTGCAAGTTAATGAAACCAGTTACAACATGTAGCTACAGGGGCACTAGGTACGTTGTGCCCTCCATGATCAAACATTTATCACACACATTTTACCCTAATTATACAAGATACAAGGTCTGCAAAATCAGATTAAAATCCATATTCCTAAGCTAAATACTCACCATTTTTTTCACTAGACCACAAAAAAACATTTTATTCACTTTCTACTTTACATGCAATTGTTATTTTTTCTTCATCTTGAATTAAAAGCATGCCCTTATTTTTAAGATTCCATCATCCTATATTTCTGTCATCGTGAAGTAAACTTGTCCCCTGATTTCTGCAAAACTGACCTACTTCTGTTGGACCTTGAAGCAAATCCATTTTTTCTACTTCATCACCTTAAAGCATACCACAGTTTTGCCTTTTTATCTTACAGTAGACTAATTTTAGTTTCTTCTCCTTAAAGAAATCTTTGTCTCCTTTGCCTGAAAGATGACTTAAATTTTCTTTACCTTAGTCAGATTGCATTTTTTACCTTGAGGTAGAATTGTATACTTTTTTTACCTTGAAGTTGACTTAAGTTTTTCCTTTCCTTGAAACAGACATGTATAATTACTTTACCTTGAAGCAGACTTGTGCTATTTCTTTACATTGAAACAGACTTGTGCTATTTCTTAAACTTGAAGCAGACCTGTATAATCTCTTTTCCTTAAAGCAGACCTGTATAATTTTCTTTACCTTGAAGTTGACTTGTGTTTTTCCTTTCCTTTCCTTGAAACAGACCTGTATTATTTCTTTATCTTGAAGCAGACGTGTGCTATTTCTTTACCTTGAAGCAGACCTATATAATATCTTTACATTGGAGCAGACTTGTGCTATTTCTTTACCTTGATCATGAGGCAGACCTATATAATTTCTTTACCCTGAAGCAGAGCTACATAATATCTTTACTTTGAAGTAGACCTATGCATTTCTTTACCTTAAAGCACACTGTATTGGTGACTTGAAGCAGACTCTTACTTTTGATTTAATCACTATGAAGCTTGTTACTCACCAATTTTTTTCTTCACCTTGAAGCACACCCTAGTTTTGGCAGAGTCCCACACTGTCAGCCTGAAGCCGGCCGTTTTCACCTCTCCCAGGGTGCCAGATCAACAAGAAATCCAACCACGTTCTGTAATTAGGTCAATATCATCATATCAAGGTTAAGGTCACATATCAACACCATTTCATGTGAATAATAACTGCCATAATAAAAACAAAGCATACTGTCCTTATTTAAATTCTTTATAACGTAATGGATACAGTTTTTAAAGAATGTTATTTCCAAATATTTCAAATATGAATTATCATTTTGATCCAATGAAAATTTTAGGTATTCTACGCATAAAAAAAATAGTTCTAGTTGTGGAAAATGAAGTCATGGTGTTAGGAAACTACAGACTGGAATATTTATAACCTCGCTGTGGTCTAAAACAAGATGCACAAAGGGCCTGTATTGCTCACCTGTTATTCATCTTACATCTGTGACCTTCAAAGATTTTCAAGGTCAGATTTATGAAAATTAAGGCTATACTACAAATTACGGATCTTTGTTGGAAAATCTTATTAATCTGCACCTTATGAATCTTCGTTGTAAGACTTTTATGGTAAAATTACTTTACCAACATTTACCCTCCATTGTTTCTCTGGATCATTAATTTAAATCCAATACTTTAAAGCACTAATGACTTCCATGCCCATTTTAAAGTGGTTCAAGGTATAATTTCCTTTGAACAATTTGACTTCCTTTCATCCAAACATGCTAATGCATACATGTCATCATTACCCCGTTACCTTACAAACATTACCACTGTGTGACCTCGGAAGAAGTTCAAGGTCATTTATTGGAACAAAATTGATAGCACTTCATTCAATCATGCTACTGGCCTAGAATATCATAACCGTATACGTAGGTGTCTTGGTTATTCAGAAAAAATATTCAAAGTTTTAACAAATTTGACCCCTGTGACCTTGAAGTGGGTTAAGGTCATTCATTTGAGCAAACTTGATAGCCCCTAAACCAAGCACACTACTGGCCAATTTTATCACCCTAAGCCTCTTGGTTATTCTCCTCCAAATATATTGAGAAGAAAAAAACGAAAAAAAACACATCTATTCATGCAAAAAAAGGGCTATGGAAATTTTGTTGACCAATGTAAGCCAGTGCAACAATGTTGTATTGCAATAATGTATCATATCCTTGTTAACCCTGAGATGTAAGGCATATATATATATACATAATGGCTTGCATGGGGCAAAGGGGAGTGGTGTAACATATGTGTGACAGTGCATGCATCCTTAAGATATCAAGTGTATCATGTGTAATTCGGTCAACACGTGCATGCATCCTTAAGATATCAAGTGTATCATGTGTAATTTGGTCAACACATGCATGCATCCTTAAGATATCAAGTGTATCATGTGTAATTCGGTCAACACAAGTCCTTAGCATAAACAGGTTACATCAAGTAACTTAATAGCGATATTTCAAAGAACTAATGTCAGTCAAAGCAGGCTAAGTCCCATTATAGATTTCAAAACAATGTGAAATGTCTGACTGTAATCATTGCTACATGTTTTAAACAATAAACAAATATAATTAGAATGTGAAAATGTAAGCTGAATTAAGTTTCTCAATCTAACAAGGCTTTCATCAGCTGAGACCACGGAGAGAGTCTCGCTACTAATCAGCTGTCATCGTACAAGATCCCACCACAATGCTAAATATGATTAAGTTTATGTTTATAATACGGTGTAAAAATAAACTGTGTTGACTTCTGGAACAGATGTGACCCAACGGATCGTGACCTGTGGTAGGAAGTACACAGCTCCACTTTCTGCCTCAAATTTAGCAGTAGATATTTATATACATGACACCTGAATTTCTGGTTTGAAACTCTGTAGAGGAAACTTATGTATTTTTCGTTAAACACAGACATTCACCCCTACATATTTAAACTGGACTAATACCTAGTCTTTAATTTTTAAGTGTCAAATGAGACTTTAAGGGTGAATGGGTTAATTTCATTCTGATTTTTTCCCCAGTCAGTTGTGTATTTACATATTTTCAGTACTGATTATTTAGCTTTGAATAAAAAGATTTGTGTGTTATACAACGTTTTTTTTTTTCGAAATTTATCGAAGGATATACAATTAATACTTCCTTCGCTCAAAGAAATGCTGTACATGATGTATCAGTATATAATCTATATACTGAACTATAAATGTGTTTGATTACCTTATAAAAGGTCTCAGTTGCTAATAATAAGCTAGTGTACAATTTTTTTTCAGAACCAAAAGTTTATTCTAGTCGGATGAAAGCATGGATGCTGAAGTACTATATAACCATAAAATCAGAAACTCACAATTACACTTATGTATGAGCTTATATATAGAGAGAGGGAGACACAGGACAATACATTGTACAATCTAAGTTTTGATCCCAATTTGTTTTGGAGACTTTTAACAAGAATATGCTGTGGATGTGTATACTCACTTATTACAAACATGTACAGTTAGATACGGTTACCTTGCTCTTTTCCAGGTGCTAAGTAAATCAATATATTATACTGTACCTTATCAATCCAGCTATATAATATAACATCCTTTGATGGTTTATTATCACCAAGTTTTATATCAATATTTCTAATAATAACCTTCCATCTATTTCCATTTTACTACTGTACATGTGTCATTGATTGAAATAATGTGATAATGAAATTATGGTAATATAATAAAATTGATGTCAATATAGTTGGATTATAAGTGCCCTATAATTATTTGTTTGGTAAGTTGCATGATTTTTTCCTGAACAGTATAAAGACACTCATACTTAGGAAGGAATTCTAAAGCTTGTTCGGAGTGGGCCTGACATAAACACATCCTACTGCCATTTACAAACTCTATTGTAAACACCTGACATTAGATTTCCATGTAACATTATACAGGCATCAGGAACAGGATCTGATTTTCTACAGACACATTTAACTCACTTGCCCCTAAAGACACATTTAAATTCTTCCAATTCAAAGGTTGGAATAGTTCATTATGAAATGTCAGGGGTGAATGAGTTTAAATGTCCTCAGGATCCTAACTGACTCACCATATAGCTCCTGTGGTTTCCTTACAGAAAACAACTTTCAATTTTGTAATAGCTATACATTGATACTGAATATTCAAACGCCATGTCAGTAATTGCGTAAGATGTAATTCTAAAATGACATTCAAAATAATGAACATGTACTTTTATGCGGTGATGAATTATAACACGTGGAATATTTGCAGTTTTACTGATGTACAAAATTTTATTGCAAACTGTAAACTGTTTAGTTAACTTTCTTTCACCATTTATAATGCATTTTGCTTTTTCAACCTCCTGGTTCAACTGGTATCATTGATAAGTGTAAATGGTAAAAATTACAATTGCCATTTATAATTAATATACATAGGAAAGAGAAGAACTGATATGACTATAAACTGCTGGCTTCCTTTTTTGTTCTAAGTATATTTTATAGTAAGGTACAATTTTTTTTTACTTACAACTGACCATCAATTTCAATTGTCAAAACAAAATACCCATTCTTACTAGAGATCTAGACTGTGAGAGAACTCCCAAAGATACCACCCCAGCTCCCTTTTATCTGAATGTACTCAAACCTTGTTTACCATGGGTATATACCCAAATCACAAATCCCTTCCGTCAAGCACATCTACATATAATGTACTTTCACTGTACAAAGTTATGAAAAAATTTAACACACAGTTAAGGAGGAGTTACACTTACAAGGTTTATGGAGCAGAACTTAAAAACAGCCAGGAAAAAAATGCAAAATCGTAAATAGACCATTCTTTATGCACATCTATCTAATGGTGTTACTTTCGCGGTGCCATTATTATTAGTGACAAACAATCTTACAAGAAGTTTAGGAGGTTCATGGACAGGAGGGTGATTCGTATATACAACCTCCAGCCCCACTCTAAAAGGCTCTAAAGTTACAGGCTGGACAAAATTTTATTACAACTACAACACATGAACAATTATACATGCATGGATGTTCAAGTCAAATATCTTTCTCTTTCTATGACGGGGGGGGGGGGGACATGTTTTATGGCCAAATCAAATTCTTAGAAACCTGATAAATCCGAAAGTGTTTTAATTTCGAGAAATCTGCACCAGTTCACCCTAGGATGGATATAATAGTGTTAAAAAATATTCAATACAGACAGGATCATGTGGGCTCAAATCCAGAAGTAAGTGATCAAATATTTGCTTGTAAACATTACAGAGGATAGAATGACAAGGTTATTCCAGTTCACTGTATACGTAGTACAGATTGATATTGCTTAGCTTAAGAAATCAGCATTAATGAAACGTACCTTATGAAACTTGTATCAGAAATATTACATTCAACAGAATAACTTATAAAATCTACACAGCATGGTCAGCATACAGAGCTAGCTTTTATTCTGATGTTTTACATTTCAGTCTCGGGCTTGTATTCATGAAACAGATTTCATCCTCAAACTCAGATTCTATGCTCAAGCCAAATTTCTTGTTCCGGTTATAAATAAACCTTTTACCCCTCAAGTCCCCTTTTAACCTTACCAAATCATAAATTGGGCAAGTCCAGTTTAGGTATGTAGGCCTAGGGGTGATTGAGTTAATGGAAAAAAATTGTCGATGATTTGGAAGCATTTCTGACTTGGATTGCAACCTGAACATAATTTTAAATGGTCATGCTTGACTTTTTAACTGCGTCACATGAATTAAATGCAAGCGATAAGGAAGTTGGTTCGAGTACAAATCCAGGCTTGCATGAGCACGAGAAAAGTTTCATGAATACGGGGGTATATTGTGTTGTGGTAATCAGTTGAGTATCTTCGGAAAATCACAGACTTAAACATGAGTAACCCTCCCATGTATTTTCAAAGTCCTGTAATGAAATGTTAACAATATACCTATTTTGGTAGTTGACGACATTATCCTAAATTCAATGTTTTCAAAATAAAAAAAAAAACAAAGCTCCAATGGCAGTGACTATTATAAACATTCAATCAAAACTGTTTGAAGTTTGACCTCAGTGAGTGTGACCTATAAGGAGTAGGTCAAGGTCATTAATTTTAGTATATTAATTGTATCCCTTGACTGACCTGAGCAAGCCATAGGCTGAATATAATAACTCTAATCTGTATTAACTCTTAGAATAATTTGTTACCACTCACTCAGGGACCTTGAAAATGGGTCAAGATAATTGATTTAAGAACATTTCATATCTCTTGAGAACAGCAAGCCATACTGCACATTATCAATTACTCTTATTTTCATCAAACCTTTGAAGCTCACTCTGACCTTGAAAGTGGGTCAAGGTTATTTCTTTGAACAAAAGAGTCCTTAAGGCTTCATCTCTAACAAGCTATGTATAGGACATTCATGAAGATAGATGTTATCGATCTTTAGAAGAAGCCGTTCAATTTTTGAACGGATGTTTGACCACTGTGACCTAAAACAATGGTAAAGTTCATTCATTTGAGCAACCTCTATGCCTTTCAGTCAATGATCTCAAGAAGAAGTTACTTAAAGAAGATGTAAATGACAAACAGTTAGTGGACTCTGCACTGTAGCATTAGCTCACAAGCACTTTATATAACATGAGCTAAAACAGGGACAAAATCAATAATGTGTTGGACGGACTTCATAAAAAGGAAAATATTTGGTTATATGAGCTTATAAAACTTTAATGATATACATGGATTACTTGAATCTACTTACCACACAATGTGGTTCCTCAAACTTGTTTCCACAGTGTTTTTCCCAATTCTTGGTGATTTATCAGTTGCAGATTAAAATCGGTATACAAGGATGTTTTTTAATCGACTTTTATTGTTATATCGCCTGGTTTACTTCAAATCATATACACTGGTTAAATGTCGTCTGGTCAGGCGGACATGTGGTGATAGTCTATTCTTGAGTCGTTTGATCTCCGCTAACACATGCCCTGTTCAACAGCAGCTGACCTTTGACCTCTCTTTAAATCCCGTAATCTTCTGGTTTTCTGTGCTGAATCAATTCTGCAGCCCTGTATTGAACACCTGGAAAACATAAACACGAGAAACACATCAGTTACGGGCAGAATGAGTCAACTTGTATTTTATATAAGTTTTGTAGCACAGTTACAGGTACATACTCCTATTCTAAAGGAAACATCAACATCCACTGAAATTATGTGATCAGTGAAATCAGACATGTTGTATAAAGATTAGCAACCTGTCAAATCTAAAAACCTACATAAAGTTAAACATGTATAACCCAGAAACTGCATAAAGTTTAACCTGTATAACCCAGAAACCTGCATAAACTAAACCTGTATAACACAGAAACCTGCATAAAGTAAACCTACATATTACCCAGAAACCTGCATAAAGTTAAACATGTATTACCCAGAAACCTGCATAAAGTTAAACCTGTATAACCCAGAAACCTGCATAAAGTTAAACCTGTATAACCCAGAAACCTGCATAAAGTTAAACCTGTATAACTCAGAAACCAGCATAAAGTTAAACCTGTATTACCCAGACACCTGCATAAAGTTAAACCTGTTTATCTTCATAAACAACCATGTATGATCCAGAAACCTTTGTAAACTGAACCCTGTATAATCCATAAACCTACATAAAGTGAACCCTGTTTGATCCAGAAATCTTTGTAAACTGAACCCTGTATAATCCAGAAACCTATATAAACTGAACTATGTAGGATCCAGAAAGCAACATAAACTGAACCCTGCATAAAACAGAAACCTACAAAAAATGAACCCTGTTTAATCCAGAAACCTTCATAAACTAAACCCTGTATATAATCCAGAAACTTTGTAAACTGAACCCTGTAAAATCCAGAAACATAAATAAAGTTAGACTCTGTATAAATCAGTAACATGCATACAGTTAACCATGTATAGTAGAGAAAACTACATAAACTGAACCCTGTATAATCCAGAACCTTCATAAAGTTAACACTGTGTAACCCAGGGACCACAATAAACTGACTCTTGCATATACCACAAACTTCCACAAAATGAAGCCTTATTATTCCTGTATAAATCCAGAAATATAAACATCACCCTGTCAACTAATCCAAAAACTACAGTACAACTGAACTTAACATATCAGAAAACTTGTTTCAAACTAGACATTCTAACAGTTTGTTTACCTTGAAATATACATGTATTGCACATATGCACCAACCTAATAACAATGAATGACAAGCATTTGTATCTGTATCTGTATAGAGTACTAGAACAGACCCCGATGTGGAGTATATTTCCAGGGTTGGCATCATGCACTTTAAATGCCATTAACATATTATTACAGACCTCGTCACTATTTATATAATTGTTATGACTGTCTCGATAGAAACATGGAACAGAGCTAGTAAATTCCTCTTCTGTGTCCAACAAACATATGGTTATTACTTTGTATTTGATTATGTAATTATCTTTGATAGTATTTCCAATCAATATATTTGTATACCCATGGGTATATGCAGGCCTTTGTCAGGGCTGAATATGGGCCAGTTTCCCTCTCCAATTTAGGTATTATTTTCCCCATTTCAGTTTAAAAATTCACCCATTTGTAACAAAATACTACCAAATGAATTATCTGTCTTGGTTCCATTTTTCCTTTAAATTTTCCATCAGTTCAACAACAGAGTGATTATTCCATTTTCCCTGTGTTGATATTAATTGTCACTGCTGATATTTTATAATCTATAATGTAGTGGGAAACAAAATTAAAGATGTAATCCATGCTCCCGTCTCCCTGATACCAGTATTGAAAGTGAAAGTACCAGGAGCACATTTTCTATTTAATAAGAAGAAAATGTTATTGAATCAATTTTGAATATTTCTGCAAAATAAATTTTAAAACTTACTGTACACATTTATACATGTATATGATAGAGTGATTCATTAAGAATCTCAAGCTAACTACTCAGGTGTTCATTTTGCTTCCAAAACATATAGACATTTCTACATTATAACTGCTAGCTGGAAAACATTAAATAAAAATTCAGTTTCATAAGCATGTGAAACTATGAAAAAAAATTTGTTTAACATCTAAAATATTGTACATCAATTGGATATACTTATTTACATACATGTTAGTTTTTACTTACATTCGAGTTATTCACCCAGATCTTTACAAATTCAAAGAACAAGAGTAAAAAGAAAGTAAAATGTTAAACTATGAAAAATTCTTTTTCCTTTTACTCATATCAAATAAATGGTATTAGTTTTCTTTTTTCATACCTCCATGAAATAAATAAACATTGAACTAATGCACACACCCTGCCGTCACTTTTGTTTTGTTTTGTTTGTTTGTTTATGTTTTACGTCATATTAACAGCTATGGTCATTTAAGGACGTGTCAGGTTGTGTTGGTGGAGGAAAGCCAGAGTTCCCGGAGAGAAACCACTGACCTACGGCCAGTACCTGGCGACTGCCCCAGGGCTAGTGGTAGAAGAATGTCACACGCCTCAATTAACCACTTGGCCACCCTGGCCTCAACCGTCGGAGAATAAAAGTGTCAAAAATAAAATTCTATAAGATCCCTCTAATCAGATTAATAGAGATAGCACTTTTTGCCTCAATGAGTTTTTAGAATCACCGTTTATGTTTGAATGCATGGCCACTCCTGCTAATTTAAAAGGAAACAAAACAAAACATAACAAGAGGCCCAAGGGCCTTAGCGGTCACCTGAGTTATATCATAGGTAGGTACTGGTAGCTTTAATTTATTGTTTAGGTGTGATGTGGAAATCAGCATGTAAACTAAGTGAAATACAATACTTGTCATGTCATCAAAGGATAAGAATTTGAAAATATTGGTAAATGTTCCCTTTGGGGCCCTTCCCTAGCCCCTGGGGATGGGGCAGGAATCCCAATTTTCCAAAGTAATACTCTCATTCACCAAAGATGATTCTGACTAAGTTTGAGTAATTTTCTGCT
>NW_018405708.1:244902-291960 GCF_002113885.1 Mizuhopecten yessoensis
AAGAAGATTTTTGAAAAATTGGTTAATTTTCCCTTTTGGGCCCCGCCCTGGCCCCTAGGGTTGGGGTAGGAATCCCAATTTTACAATTTGGTATCCTCATCTACCAAGGATAATTCTGACCAAGTTTGAAAAAATTCCATCCACTGGTTCTTGAGAAGAAGTTGATTATGTAAAAGTTTACGCACGACGGACGACGACGGACGAAAAGTGATTGGAATAGGTCACTTGAGCAAAGCTCAGGTGACCTAAAAATAGGATGATGTAAAGTTTACCTGTAATTTACATTATGTATACTGCTGATGGCCGTATTTACCTGAGATGTGAAGATATATGCCCACCACCATACGCTGACCCAACAGCTAATAGACTATTTCAGTGGACAATGTTATTGTGATGTTCTTATCATTGCATAAACCCACCACATAAACATGGTGTACATGTACGACAACATAATTTCCTGAACATTCTCAACAATAAGTGTCGTCTGCAAACCTTCTTACGTCAGATCTAGATGATTCATTACAACTCTTGCCAATGTTTGGTATTTTGAGAATTGATCAATGTATTTCAGGAGCTTTGTATTCACACTTTCAGTCCCAATACAAGTTTTTTTGTTGTTTTTTTTTCTTTAAAAGAAACACTTAACAGTGACAAACCTCTTCATCTCCCAATCCCTATAAAGGCAAATTAGTGATATAAATTAAGTATTTTATAAGAAACGGGTGAAAACCTCCATAATTATCACTAGAAGATCATATTTCATTATATCTTACTCATTACTTATCAAAGTCATGGTAACAAGTTGTCATATGAACTGAATATCAGCAGGAAATATTTGGATCAACATCAAAGAGAAAAGATTGATACACCACAAAAATCACATTCAAAACAATATAATTACAATGTCAATACTGTATGTCAGCAATACATTATATTAACTCAATTCACCCCTGAAATTTCATAATGAACTATTCCAACCTTTGAATTGGAGGAGTTCAAATGTGTCTTCAGGGGTGAATGAGCTAATGTAACAGATGTCATTATTTTTGTAATGCCTCCACCAGGAGTCGAACCCAGAACCTCAGGTTTACTAGACTTACGCTCTACCAAATGAGCTATAGAGAAACTCTCCCTAGCTGAGTCGGTAGAAAGCGGAAAGTATTTTTACCAGGGTGACATGAAGATAGTGTTTATGTACTATTCTGAATTAAGATGTTGAAAGTGTCTTATCCAAACATAAGCACTAATAATGGTTTGAAATCCTAAAATGGTATAGTTCTGGAGAAGAATTAGTCGAAAATTAATTTGAAAAGTATAAAAGTGGCCACTTAATTTTTTCAGATACAAGAATGAATGATGCCAGGCAGTAGTTGCCAAATCATAACATAATTTAACTTCACATGCAGTCTTTGTATCGTTCTTAATGACTTCACAATATAGATATTAAGTTTTAAATCTTTCTCATTAAAAAATCTTTTATAAATATAAACCAGATTTGATGTATATACATATTAAAGTCGCTCTAAATGACATTACAATACAGATATAATATTTTGAATCGCCCTAATTTGATATATATACATTACCTATACTTTAATTTGATATATATACATTACCTATACTTTAATTTGATATATATACATTACCTATACTTACACTAGTATCCAGTAAAAAAGCTGTACTTTGCTATTTAGCAACAAGTTTCTTTGGTTGACTGGTAATTTAACATTTGTTTCAAATGGCTTCAACACAATCTGTGTATAATAATGTTTAACATCAATTACACCACACAATGCTAGGAGCTCTTACATTGAGTGTGTCAATCCCAAAATACCTGGACGTCAGATGTAAACCGTGCGTATGACAGCTAGGAGTGTACATGACAGGTGACTTATAGCCGAGGGATAATTTTTACATTACATATATTCCCTCATATGTTTCAGTGAAATGTCACACAAACAAAATCCAGAAAGTCTTCCATGCTACAATGGTATGTAAATATAGAGCTCAGCTACCACACACGTTTTCTTATGTTGACACGTTCCTTGTCAAAATGATTTATGCCCTAAATTCTGAGTATTAGCACTTTGGGATGGGACGAGCGGTGATCCAGGCCAGTCTCAACACCAGTTTGCTATATTTTACTATCTTCATATGAGCTTCCTAATATTTATGCATTGGGAGGTGAAATGGGAAATGGGGGTGGGGTGTCGTGGGGTGTGGTGGGGTGTNATGTTTATAACCAAGAGTTATACCAGTCAGTACAGTATTATAGCTCACTGAATTTAAAGTAATGCAAATCTTATTTCAATTTTATAAAAATATATACAGTTCATATTTTGGAATGGGCATAATATGATTTACATCTGGTACATACATATATATTTATTGTTTATGTTTTGTTGTACACCTAAAGTTGTTGAGAATATGATACAAAAACTATACCACTTAAGAATACCTAGCAGTCAAGCAGTATTTGAATTTTCACTTGAAGCATATATCTTTACTCCATTAAATGTTTTTAAAAATTACCAACTCTGTGACAGCCGCAATTATTTAATCATGCAAGTGAAGTGTTTTAGTGTTGTTTTAAGAACAAATTTATCTCAGCAGACTTTCACCAGGAAGTAATTCATTATGTATGTACATGTACATTTTGTATACATTTGGCACAGCTAGCATATAACTTTCAAGAGCTTGTAAGCTGCTGGCATGTTAGCATTCTTCAGTTTAAAGCCCTCTAAATAATTGCTTCATGCATATGTACTTCAGGAGTTCAAATCACACCCCAATGGGCCCTTCTTTTCTTTCGTAGTTCTGAGTGTCTAAATGCAGTGCATTCCTCGTACCCAAAGGATTAAAAATTTAAGCGCATCACATACAATATCTATAAGTCCATCACATACAATATCTATAAGTCCATCACATACAACATCTATAAGTCCAGGACATAAGGTATTGACCATTTAATTATAAACCTGTTTTTTAATTTCTGTAAAATATTGAAAGGAGTTTGATTTTTGCAGAGTACTATTATTTTACAAAGTTATTTTATCAGCAAGAAACATTATTTTACAGAAATTTGTTTTATTTTTACAAATGTTTGTTATTTTTAAAAATTCAAATTTCCTGTTAATATATTGAAGTTTTAATCTTTACAAAACTCACTTATGGCCGATAATGCACTGGTTTATGTAAACTTTCAAATTTTGTACAATTTATTTTATTGCTGTTTAGTTTAAACTTAAACAAACTCACAATAAAGGAAGTTTAATTGTTTTCATGGATTACCAAATTGAATATTCACCCATCATAATTTATTCCACTCAATGAATATTTATATTACCACCTTTAAAGCTATAAACCTGGTTACTTCTGCCATTACTAACCACTTCTTGGCACAAAATGTTTAATCCCAAACTAACTTAAAAATTCTTAAAATCATAGTTAACTGCATGATACGATGCAATGTATTATGCAATATTTTCACAAAGTACCTCACACATACTATTTTTAGAATATGCATGTTCAAACTCCATCGCCTGCCCCATTTAAACTGCTGAAATAAGAGTAGTGGACCAAAGTCAACATGAAGTGTGTATATATATATATTTATATTTTTAATGCTTAGTAACAAATCTGTCATTACCTGGTAAGTAGGGAGACATTGAAATTATTAAAGCAAAAGTAGAATTTGTATTGGCACCTAACCCTTTCACTTGTACATGTATAAACTGGTATTTCTATCAACGTCCTTCAGGAAGATTGATATACATGTAGTGAATTTTATCAGTCACCAAAACAATCTTGAGGGCCATGCATCTTAAATAAATTATCTTACACCCTATATAGCAATATAACGAACAAGCAAGTTTTATAGTGTCAAGATATGATTCCTAACAACAACGGTCAACAGCCTCAGTAGTGCATGTACAGCTGTCAAAGTATGGCGTTTAAACCCGGTGAGGAAGTTTGTGTCTACATATTTAAGTACATGATGTAAACATATATAACCTTACATGGAAATTAATGATTATATCACCCTGTTAATTATACATGTATCACACAACAGATCCGCCTCGATACAGATGTACTGTAATTGACGTAATAAGTGCCCCATCCTTTAAAAGCGCCAACTATACTATTTCTGGTTCAAAAGAGTCCCAATTTCAACCCTTCATAATTTACTGACTTGCTTCAAAAATAGGGACACTATGGCTATTTCATGAGATTTTTAAAAAGTTATGCAATAATTATAATGTGTTTATTGCCTCAGAGCACTTAATTATTATGTTAAATAAGGTAATGTGTATCAGTCGCTATTCAATGGCTTATTTCAGTCCTGCAGGTTTAAATATCCAACCCAAGATTGATGACCGAGTTAGACTTGTGGTATATATTTAACTTACCCTTTATTTATCTATTGATCAATTACTTACAGTAAGTCAAAATAAAATAACTAGAACTGCTGCTTTCCCAAAACTTTGCTGTCCACAGACAATTAAAGCTTCAAGTCTTCTCATTCTGCAATTTAGTCTAGGGAAACTAAAAACTTGTTTCTCTGAGCAATTTCAAAAACTTTACAGAAATAAAACATTAACCTGCAGTAAAATTAGGTGACAAGCCTTGCATGACCTTGTATAACTTCAAACCTTTAACTTCAATATATTTATCTATCAAGACAATTGTACTGATGCAGACAATATGGCCCGTGAGTAGATTTCACAATTGACAGGTTTAAGGAACTTGAAGCTTGAAATATTGTTTTTTAATTTACATGTCTATAAAGTTTGTGTTGGTAATAATTAAATATAAACTTCACAACAATATATAACCAGTTATTTCAACTTAAATTAATCGCTCTTGTTGGCTCGGATGTTAGTGCCCGGGGGTGGGGGGTGTTAATTAATGTGGAAGGAAACAGGAGAAGAAAACGCACATGGTCGGACAGGTGACCCCATACATTTTCACATCTGATCGGGGAATCAAACCCTGGCTGCCTTGCATTGGTGAAAGGCAAATGCACTATCCACTGTGGACCACCTGATAACCCATAATTAAATCTAAGGCATGTTACTTCATGTTTGAAAAACTAGTTGGGTTTTCTTGTGATTGGCCTGCATTAGGACATAGATCCTCCTGGTAACCTCTATGTCATATACTGCATCCATAAAAAAGCACTACTGAGTTATCAATTATATCATATATTAATTAGCATGACAATTAATTATCACGCAAGATGAAGGACTTAATATGATATTACAAATTATACACATTGATATTAATGCCTGTCATCATTATAAAGTATATGGATAGGTAGGAAGACTGTACTCCCTTAAGTATGCATAATGCACAAACAATTGCACGTCAATATGTTGGCAGAGATCCTAGGTGAGGCATGGAAAACCCACAGACACACACTGTAATGCACATAATTAATACATGTAACTCACATCTGATATCAATAGTGTTTGGTATGACCATCTCATAATGTATCTCATAATATATAGAGTACAATGTTTTCTTTGTTTTGATTTAAGCTGACATCCAGAACTTTTTAGTCTTACTTAAGCTGACATCTGGAACCTTTTAGTCTTACTTAAGCTGACATCTGGAACCTTTTAGTCTTACTTAAGCTGTCATCTTGAACCTTTTAGTCTGACTTAAACGGACATCTAGAACTTTTTAGTCTGACTTAAGCGGACATCTAGAACTTTTTAGTCTGACTTAAGCTGTCATCTTGAACCTTTAAGTCTGACTTAAGCTGACATCTGTAACTTTTTAGTCTGACTTAAGCTGTCATCTTGAACCTTTTAATCTGACTTAAGCGGACATCCATAACTTTTTAGTCTGACTTAAGCTGAGCTGACATCAATAACTTTTTAGTCTTACTTAAGCTGACATCTGGATCTTCCAGTCTTTAAGCTGGTCATCTGGAACCTTTAAGTCTTTCACATTGACTTAAGCCGTCATCTGACACTACATGTACTTAATCTTTGGTTTGACTCACCTTAGTTGACCTTTCTTGGGATGACTTAAACTGACATCTCTGATATAACATTGAGTCCTTGTTTTGACTTAAGCTGACAATTCTCATTACATATAGTGTACCTTCTTTTTTACTCAAGCTGACAATTCTGATAACATTTGTTTTAGTCTTCCCTATGACTTAAGCTAACAATTCTGATATCACTCAATCTTTGTTATATCTTAAGCTGACAATACGGATATCTTTCAATCTTTGTTATAACTTAAGCTGACAATACGGATATCTTTCAATCTTTGTTATAACTTAAGCTGACAATACGGATATATTTTAGTATGAGTAGCTTAGACNTTGATAATACGGATATATTTTAGTATGAGTAGCTTAGACATCTACACAATGTAAATTAATTTTTATCACATAATGTACTGTTTTATCCAGTGAATATACCCATGTCATATTTTTTGGCGTATTAACCCATGTAATATGACCTATCAGCGCTGTGATTGGTTGTAAGTTTCAATTGTGACGTCACGCCTAGAACAATAACATGACGTCACATACTTATGCATTGGAGTCAAAATGGTGGCTTTTTACATTTCAAGGTTGCATGAAAGTTGTTGTTTTACACAAATAAATGCCACAAATCTTGATTATGTGACAAAAAGGATCCTACAGTTGTTTTCATTTTACATAAAATTAACAAACTTTTCATTTAAGTTCGCCAGAGACTCGCTTATTGATTTTTTTTAGACTTGTTTCATTAATCTTATATGAAATGGAAACTCATGTAAGATCCTATATGTATAGACCTAGCTATTACAGATAAAGCTAATATGTTCACACTTTTGTATTTTATGAAGATTAAATGATACTTAGTAATCATAATCAGGGGTGCTGATTATAAACAATTAACCCTTTCACCCCTACATAACTTCGGTAGACTCTACCATCCATTGATATGGATGAGTCCATTATGGTCTTAAGTGGTAAAGGAGTTAAGGCAAGGTAGGTGGTATTATTTGAAATATTCGAGACCAGGACAGAGCACAAATCATAAAGTTAGGTTTAACGTATGAATAATCAAAGAAATCAAACAGGTGGATATTCAATGGAACATGTATATGTTAAACTCATTCACCCATGAAGATTCAATTGAACTCTTCTAATTTGAATGTTGGAATAGTTCATTATGAAATTTCACGGGTAAATGAGTTAATGAAGGGGACAGTCACAGTTATTGTACACACAACTTTTACTCCGATTACATTAACTCTTCACCATCAGATCTAAGTTGCAAATGAACATCCTTAATGCATTATTATTCATATACTGATAATAAAAATATCAAAACTAGAGGCAACTGATGCATATATACACCTCAGACACAGAATACAGAAATTTGCAAACAAAATGGATGTATTTCCTTCTCAAACACATTCACGACTGAAATGCATTCAACTATTCATATGTTATAATGATTATAATCCCCTGCTGGGTATATGTAGAAATTAGCATACTATCAAATACAACTGGCATCATGCACACCTTCGGCTAAACCACTGTGGTTGACCATGTGGTGTTGAACGCTTATTTATACAGTTGTTTATATTCAATATTCTGATAGGCATCAATGCTTGAATCCCCTTGGGTCAAATATCTGACATCATGTTGAATCTTTACAGTGTTTATGTATTTAAACATCTGTGTGTATTCATACAATTGTATGTATATCTTTGGGGAAGCCCTTCAAGTTGGTAGAATCAATGCTTCTCCGGAATTTCAAATTCAGATTTTTTTATGTGAAATTTGAATTCGTAACTTTGCAGATTCCAAAGATAGGTGAAGTATACCACAGAAAATAATATATTTTTTGCCTGGAAAATATACAAACACGAGTTACAATTTTGAAGTGTTCAATTTCTATATATATTGTCATGAATTTGAAATCAAGCGGCGATCTGGAATATTATTGAAAAAAAATAAAACAAGAAAAGGTATATTGAAGCATATATTTATGTGCTGATGTTGTAAATTTTTTAATACCTGATGAGGGGATTGTAGCCAAATAAGAGACTGGCAGGCTATTTCTACCATCGTTGTGGCAGTATATATAGGACAGTTCAGTAGCAAAACTAAGTTTGAGAAACTCTAGCTGAATTTTCTTTCCAAGATAATTAAATCAAAGCTTGGATCTTCAATAGTGCACACTCCTTTTTAAAATTTGTTCCAAACTTCATCTTTTAAAAGAAAGTATTAATATGCTATGATTTAATTGCCTTCTTGTAAATACCCTGGTACTTATAATGTGAACATAAACAGAAATTCTATTAGAATTTGTTTTCAAGATACCTTAAATAGTATTTGAAAAATCCCTCGGAGTCCCCACAGAAACAATAGATAGAAGACTCTCCATTGGCCTATATAATGTTCAATAACAAGAATGAATTCCATATATACTAAGACATGTTGCAATTCTATACAGGAAATATAAATGCATAGCATTAAAATGAAAATTAAATACCCTGACGAGGGAGGTAACTCTTAGCCAGAACAAATCTCTTTTTTTTGCTTCATCTTTTATAAATATAAAAACAAAAAATGCAGAATATTCAATGCAAAAAAGATGTTTATACTCAAACATTTGCTTGCAATTTTAACTGCTGCAGTGCAACCTCATTTACCTTACAACAAAATAATCCACATATACTTACCTGGCTATTTGAAGCATTTTTCGTCTATGCCGATTTTGTTCCATCTTTAAAGGGCAAACTTAAAATTGTGGCAAAAGTTCATGTTAACAGAATATATATCCTAAAGATATATAGATATTTACTTGATCCCAACCTTGCAAAAATCTTTCCATCAATTTGTAACACACCTGGACCAGTAGGATCGTAATCCATTTATGCATTGACACGATTGGATGATCAATATTTCACTGACAAATTCTTTAAGGTACTCTAGGATATGACCAGCTTCTGAGAAGGATGTGGTCAGGAATTCAATACAGATTATAACGTCGTGACATAAGTCTGCTAGGGTGTGTCAGTCAGATCAGAGATGTTGTCTCTACTGCCAGCATTATTTCCTGATCTTATCAGACACAGAAACACATTAAATAAGTACATCCGTCTTCTTTACCTGGCAGATATTATCTATGTTGAGTACTCTCAATTAGAGATTTAAAATATGATATTGAATTTTAATTAAGCATTAGCATGTGCAGACCCAACTCCTCTTTCCATAAAATTCTAGGCTGAGGTATTTTGGCGATCATGCCACCATCCTAAAAAATGGGAAAACTTGTTTCTGTTTTTCAAGGATGTAGGATTTTATGAAGTCATTCTTTTAAATCAACCGTAAAGAACAAAATGTGTGTTCTGATCAAAGCAGAATTTAAACAAATCTTCAAATTTTCATTTCAGGATAATTTCAATATGTGGTTTTTGTTTTTTCTACATCTGGAATTTAAGGGTCCAAATTTGACTCTAACAAGCAAATTCGTGGAATTTATATCCCCCGCTTGCAGGACATATTGTAGGTTTAACATAGAACGTAGGTATACATAATCATGCAACAAATAAATTGAATCGAATATTGCAGGCATGGTACAAGTAAATGACCAGGGTCTGTTTGTTGCTTTGGATAATGTATAATTGGAAAATATTTTTCACTGTCAAATTACATTTTTTTTTATCTTCCATGTTAATGAACTTTTCATAATACTACTATGGTAAATTTCTTGCTTTTGATATGAACTGTTATATTTTTTTGACAGGTCATGGAACATCCCATGCCATATTAGCAATATTGACAGTAAAACAAAAAAGTGACTGGTACCTGTTCTAGCCAAGAAAGAAATTGTTACAAGAAAGTCCGTTGATTATAATGTGTTGCATTTCTGATGTCAAGTTGTTTGTGTGATAAATAAAAAACTTATATATCTATGCAAAAAATGTTTTGTTTTTATTTCCTGCAAAGATCTTGAAGTAAAAAGAGCAACAATGCAGATGTTACAGTAGTCGGTGAAAGCAAGGATTATTTTGATACATAGGTAAATATTATCTCAACACCTGAAAAAGACGTTACACTGCGACGCCGTCAAAAGTCTCACACTTCAGAAAACCCAGTGGAGGGAGATCTCCCACACTGGACTCCTTAGAGGTTGGCAACCCTCAGGTAAACACCATTGAGGTTAGGTTGCTGTAAATCACATCGGTTGGCAAACTTAGCAGAAGTTGGATATGTGCATAAGGAATTTGGATGAAACATCTTAACAATATATCTACAGCAATTATCACACGAAAACCAAAGAGTGCCCGAGATGGGTGGAAAGACAGAGGAACACAAACATTGTCATCAAGTTTGAAGGTTCTTGGCTAATATACTTGCTAGAGTTATTAAGCAGAAACTGCAAATAATGATGTTTCTTGTTAATCAAGGGGCCATAACTTTGCCAAATGGGTCCGCTGAAAGTGGTCATCATACTTGGCCGAGCCCTTAAGGCATTTAACCCTGTGACCAAGTTTGAAGTAAATCGGTTAACATTTGTTGTAGTTATTGCACGGAAATGAAGCGTCATAGATAATGATGTTTTTCATTATTTAAGGGGCCATAACTCCGCCAAATGGGGTCTGCTGAAAGTGGTCATCGAACTTGGCAGAGTCCTTAAGGCATTTAACCCTGTGACCAAGTTTGAAGTAAATCGGTTAACATTTGTTGTAGTTATTGCACGGAAATGAAGCGTCATAGATAATGATGTTTTTCATTATTTAAGGGGCCATAACTCCGCCAAATGGGGTCTGCTGAAAGTGGTCATCGAACTTGGCAGAGTCCTTAAGGCATTTAACCCTGTGACCAAGTTTGAAGTAAATCGGTTAACATTTGTTGTAGTTATTGCACGGAAATGAAGCGTCATAGATAATGATGTTTTTCATTATTTAAGGGGCCATAACTCCGCCAAATGGGGTCTGCTGAAAGTGGTCATCGAACTTGGCAGAGTCCTTAAGGCATTTAACCCTGTGACCAAGTTTGAAGTAAATCGGTTCACATTTGTTGTAGTTATTGCAAGGAAACAAAGCGTGACAGACAAACAAACCCAAGTTAATTTCCCCCGTTTCGGTGAAAGCGGGGGATAAAAATGAAATTTTCAAAATTTATAAAAGATCAGGTCTATTGAAATACATGTTTATACTGGATTCAATACAGATTTGTGTAAGGTTAATGCAATTTGAAAATTTACCTGCACATCATATGAGCGGTCGTAGCAAAATCTGTTTATGTGAAGTATGCAAGTAATTTTTCTCCCTTTCATATATATACTTGCAATAACCTTGGAAAATCAAGATTCAATCCTTAATTTCCAAATCTTTACTAAGGGGAAGAAAAACCAAAAACATCAATAAATAAAAGTAAAAAAATTAATTCTTTAATTTACAATATATGATATGAGATATGATGTAACATCACAATGTCCTTTTCCGGGATCGCAAAAAAGCAACCTTGTTGAGAAAACATTGAAGAAACAGTGGTTTATTTTTTGAATGGGTTATAACCTTCGGGTGACTCTATACCTAGAGAGTTTCCAACGGGTAGCCTTGAGTTAATGCCTGTGAATTTGAGCGATGATGAATCGGCAGCAAGGCATGGTGTTGACTGTGACCCAGTGTGATTAAGTGGTGTTTATTACGTCACACTTTTTGTTTTACGGATCATTCACGGCTTTCAAACATGAAAGAACCTCTGTTTAAATATTGTGGTAAAATAATTGTGTCATAGTTCCTACCCTGCATTCCTCAGGGTTTTGTTGTTCTAGTCCTAGCCTCAGGCTATGAGCGGCATCCTAAGGCCCCCTACTGTTTACATGCCGCATCTGCAGTTGATCAAAATCACTAGTTGAAAATGCTAAACTTAAGGGTCCAAAATCGGGAGTCTCCCTCCTAAACAGACTTGCTAACTCTTCCTATTTAGGAGGGAGACTCCCGATGTTGGACCCTTTAGTTTAGCATTTTCAACCAGTGATTTGCAAAACTATTCCTTTGTTCTTAGATATAATGATTTCACCTGAAAGAACCCGAAATATATTGTTTTGGTTTTAATGAGTTATTTTGTATTTAGCAGGTATATACACACATTTGATTGTAGTAAGTATATATACACACATTTGATTGTAGCAGGTATCTACACACATTTGATTGTAGCAGGTAAATTTACACACATTTGATTGTAGCAGGTAAATACACACATTTGATTGTAGCAGGTATCTACACACATTTGTTTGTAGCAGGTATACACACATTTGATTGTAGCAGGGATCTACACACATTTGATTGTAGCAGGTATACACACATTTGGTTGTAGCAGGTATCTACACACATTTGATTGTAGTAGGTATATACACACATTTTATTGTAGCAGATATCTACACACATTTGATTGTAGCAGGTATATACACACATTTGATTGTAGCAGGTATCTACACACATTTGATTTAAATGTTATAATTTGAAGCATGAATGAAACAGCTGTTCATACTTATATCAACAACTGTTGTTTGGCTCACATACATGTGCTGCTATAGCTATTAACCAATCACAGAACTTGTGACAAAGCACAAAATCAAATTAGAGAACTTTAAAAGAACAATACATACTAGGAAATATTGCTCTTTAGATTTGAAAGCGGAAATGATTTGAAACTTAACAATTACTTAATTGTAGTCAATGTTGAAATTTTTTGTTGCTCATAATTTTATTGAACCATCTCTATCTAAAAAGCTGTACACACACATGACCCTTGATTTAACTCCTTTATCCTTGTTTTGACAGGTCATGACCTAGCACTAGCAGATATTTTGTCCCGAGAGGTTAGCAACACAATTGTGCATAGATTATTATTGAATCTAAACAAACAACAATCCTGCAATAAGCGCTCTGTACAATAAAAAAAATTCTACAGGTATTCTTTGACTCTCAGTCTGGATATCAACCCGTGGGCAATTCCTATCAATTCATCAAACCCTGTATGGCCACTGGCCAGCTACCTTATAATAATAATAATAATAGGAGGTTCTTGTATACCGCTTTATCACAACCTAGTTTGTAGGCCGTCTCAAAGCGGTTCACAAATTATTATCCATGGGCCTTTGCAACCAGCCAATACCTTTCTCAACTCCCTGGGGAGCATACAGCCGGAGCTGCCATTTCGGCGCTAACATTCAACAATTTTAGCACTGCCCAATCACGTACTCATTTACAGCTGAGTAGACTGGAACAACACATTGCCGTGCCGCGAACCCGCAACCCTTCGGTCACGAGCCTAGGGTCCTACCACTGGACTACCGTGCATCCTAGTACTAATATTAATACCTGACCTCCTCTGCACCGGCCGGGTATTAAATTGATCCCATGCCTTGTAATGGAGCAAACCTGGTGTGAATCACACCGCCGGTGATTTTAGAAAAGTTGACTGCACATTGGTCCGCATCCATAAATAGGGTTGTTGTATGAACTATTTCTGTTGATATCCTGTATAACTTGAAGTTAAAATCTGCCTAAAATGTCGTAAAATTATCAAGATAACTTAGCAAGCACAATCGAAATCTGAATTGACCGTCATGTTGGAAATGTCGTCTGTTTTCCGAATATGTCAGACGTCTAAATATGGGTGTCATGACCCAATATGGAAATTGTAGTTCACAAGTAGTAATACTATATTTGGCCATACGCGTCATATATAGAAAGGATAATTGAGATGACACAACGCGTGATCTATCATGGCGGTCGTTTCTAATTCTTTTCCGCAAGACAGACTTGGCTAATTTTGTGAAAGAGTTTTTTCATTGGTAATGATTTGTATTTTTCAATAATTCTGCAATATTTTGATAACATTATACTCATATGAGGCGTGAATTATATGTAATCTTATATTACAGATGAGCACTTTTGATTTTGCTCCATTAGTTGGCATTGGACCGCTTCGTAGCTCTGACAATGCAATATATAAAAAAATCTCCCGTCATCAGAAAGCTAGGTTATCACAGCAAAAATAGAAACGACCGCCATGACAGATCACATGTGATGTAATTTCAATTATCCTTTCTATGTATGGCCTGCATGGCCAAATATAGTATTACTACTGATGCCCCCATGTTTACTACAATTGCCATATTGGGTCATGACACCCATATTTGGACGTCTGACCTAAATCGGAAGAGAGACAAAATTTCCAACATGGAGGTCAATTCATATTTTGATTGCGCTTGCTACGTAAACTTGATAATTTAAGGACATTTTAGGCAGATTTGAACTTCAAGTTATACAGGATATCAATAGAAATAGTTCATACAACAACCCTATAAATGGATGTGGACCAATGTGCTGTCAATTAATTCAAAAATTGCCCCAGTGAGAATGCTTGCTCCGGCCATTACAAGACATGGGATTGATTTAATACCCGGCCGGGTATTAATATTAGTACTACTGCCTTCAATGCCCTCAAATAGTGATCACAGTGTAATACAACATAATTATTTCATATTCCAATACATGATATTCTTGTTCTGCCTGTACGTTATGTTATTGTTTGTGCAATACATTTCTTTTACTTTTCCTTACACGATGCTAACGGATGCAGTCACTGGTTAGCAGTCACTGGTTAATAGATTATCCAAAACAAAATCAAAACTTTCTAGGCAATCTGCCAAAATCACTGACCCATCTGAAGCATTTCATTTTTAAAGATAATGATTTATGTTTGATCTTATTGATCCGTGCTAGTTCACACGAGACAATGTCTTTCATTTCTAAACTGGACGAGGAGTCTATGAGTGTAGTAGTGAATGGGTGGACATGATAAAAAAGAAAGTTCTCTGCAGACAGCAGAACGACTGGACACCGTCAGAATCAAAGACATGTCCTTCAAGATAGTCAAATACAGTGACAAGTCAAACATAAACAAGATAATTGATTCGTATGTATATAAATATTCCATAAAAGTATAATTACATGTTAACATGTGCAAAATCAGCAACTTACCGTCTCATAAACAATCTAGGTAACTTGCTCGGATGAGTAAACCGGAAGAAGCTTATGTAAATATATATTACAAAATAACAAGAAAAACACGAAACGAAATTATTGGCTTAAGGCTCCACACACCGCAAGTCTAATGGTTATCAGCGGAGGTTGAACTCTCTAAAAATACAGCTTAATGAAATTGCAATAAAAATGCAGTTTCTGCTGTTGATATATTGCCAAACCCGACAGCAAATTTGTTTATTTACTAAAACACGGAACAGATGGAATGACGAACGGAATCACAGAATGCGGAACAGGAATACACTGAAAAGTTTCGTAATAAAATAAATAATACGATGTTTTTATCTATACTTTTTGGTTTAACGCCTGTGTGGATTTTATCTAAGGATTACAACACAGTTCATGTTGAATTTGTTTCAAGACCAACTCAATTCATCACCCCATGAAAGCGACCAAAACAAGATGCAATCCTTTTGGTGACACGTGTCAACCTAGCTCCTCATTTTGGACGCCATTTTCTTTTTCATGAGGAGCCAGCCCCTCATTTTGGTCAAAAAATTAAAAAAAAAATAGGTCATTAAAGTTAAAAAAATCCACAGGTAATGCAATGGTATATTTCGAACTTGGTCGCTTGCCTTTAGAATGTATCAGAAAATACAGAATCATTAAGTATTGGTTTAAGTTACTCGACTCGAAAAAATGTATTCTGAACTGTGCATATTCTTTTTTATCAAAACAGATTACATGTACTTGCTTTAACTGGGTACACCATGTAAAAAATGAATTGTTTGCTTTGGGCTTTGGTGATGTATGGTTAAGCCAATCGTCGACTAATGTTAAATTAATTTTACCGCTTATTCGTCAAAGAATTTTTGACCAAGGTCAACAACATTTAAGAGGTTTACTAGAGACTTCCTCTAAGTGTTTTTTATACAAGTGTATCGTAGACCACTTTTCCATTCAGTATTATTTAACCAAATATATTCCTAAGAATTATAGAATTAGTCTAACAAAGTTACGAATGTCTGCACATTCATTAGCAATCGAGACCGGTAGATATCGCAACGTTATTCGAGAACAGAGATATTGTACGAACTGTAATTCGGCTACAGAAGTCTAAGATGAATACCATTTTATTCTGATATGTAAAACCTACCAAAACTTAAGAAGTCGCCTTATTAAAAAGTATTATTGGAAAAAGCCATCCATGTTTAAATGTATACAATTATTGTTTGTTAACAATACTAATGAATTATGCCAACTTGGTAAATATATTTTTGAAGCTAATAAGTTAAGAATCTAATTTATTTACTCCACTCTCTCACTGTGTATTGTGAGCCGTGTTATTGTGTATATTATGCATTGTATTGATATGTTTGTACTGATGGGCCGTAAGGCCGAAAGTTAATAAATGAATTGAATTGGTCGCCATTTTTTTTTAATCATGAAATTTAAAATGTGTTCAAATTTTCTGGGTTTTTTTATGAAAATTAAAAAATTCAAAATTTATTTTTTTTGCTGAAAAAATTCCAAAGTGTTATAAACTAGCTTTTTTCAAGAACTACTAACAAAAAAGGTCACCTATAATTTAACTATGGTTTCGTTTAGACTGTACGGTCAAATCTGATGACGTATTACATTGACGTGTTTTGACAAGTCAACATGCCCGAAGCTTTAAGTGACAATATAGCGGAACCTGTTTTAACGCGCGCACAAAGGAGCTGTCTCGTTCGTATTTGCAATACAGACAGGAGGATAAAAGACTAATTATTTACAAGACATTATTGAGGTGACCGTGTGAATGTTTGATCGGCCAGAGCAAATTGAGTTTTACCAGACAACGTGACACTTAACACATACATTCACTTTTTTACATAAAAGGACTCAGCTATACTATCGTCGATTCCAGACTAATAAAACAACGTTATATCCTTTTAAAAAGTTTCAAACATGTAGCGCGATATAGGTAAACTGTGTGATCCGTTTTTGCAAAGCATTTGATCGAGTATGGCATTTGGGCCTTTTATATAAACTAAAAACATATGGTATTAAAGGTAAATTATACAATTGGTTTAAAGCTTACTGATCTGACAGAAAACAAAGGGTTATCTTTGAAGGTTATAAATCTAGTACCAAACCTATTTCTTCAGGGGTTCCTCAAGGATCTCTCCTTGGTCCCTTCCTCTTTCTTCTTTTTATTAATGATATTACTAATAATGTAACTTCTCATATAAAACTAATTGCAGATGATACCTCTCTCTACGTAATAGTAAATAATAACAACGACCCTACAACACCAACTAACATGCTTAATGATTATCTTGACTCAATCTCTGAATGGTCAAAGCGATGGCAGATCCTATTCAATCCGAATAAGACTGTAGCTATTAACTTCTCTCGTAGACACATTAACAATCATCCTCAACTGGTATTTAACAATACTCCGATTGCACAACATGAAAACCATACTCACTTTAACAGTAAAGGGACATGGTCAGATCACATTTCAAATATTTATAAAAAAGCGAACTCTAGACTAAGTATTCTTAGAATTTTAAAAACTACAGTTGATAGGAATACATTAAAAACATTATATGTCTCTTATATAAGACCTGTGCTAGAATATTCTGATATAGTATGGGATAATTGTACCAAATCTGAATATTTTAGAATCAGTTCAACTAAAAGCTATGCGTTTAATTACTGGCCTCAGACGAGGTACATCTCATCACATTCTGTATACTGAAACACAACTTGAAACATTACACACACGAAGATAAAAATCATAAACTAACATTAATGTATAAGATTCTTAATAATTACACTCCAACTTATCTCGATAATATCATTCAACCATTTCTAAATGTAAATAATAACTATACCTTCAGGCCCCGGTTTCATCAACGTTCCTTAACTTAAATGTTTCCTTAACTCAAAATCGCTAAGGAATTCCTTAGCTAAGGTTTTCCGAAAAATGCGCTTCATGAACGTTCCTTAAGGTGGCTCCACACATCGTCATCAGCGTCCATTTTCGTGACGTACTTCCGGAAAATGTACAGCTCGGACTCAATTATCTTGATCGAAATGTGCATGTACACCGTGTCGTCATTTCCGTATTGCGTATCGGGCATTCAATATCGTAGTGCAAATTATAGTAACACCTGGGCCGTTTTCGTTTAAACGGTCAAACCGTTCGGACCACTGTTGTTCGTTTATTAAATAGGGTCGGACCCAGTAATCTGATGCTGCTTTCAGGCGTCTTGCAAGGCCTGCATACACATTTGCAGGTCCGCCAGGATTTATACCCGAAATTGTTACATTTATGAACGGTCAAACCGGTTGCTCCGCATAAACGAACAGGCCCCTGGTAAACAATAGTACACGTGCGTGTCGATTATATGTTAACACCCGATATCGAGATTTTACCGGGAAATGTATAATCACACGTGCTTCAGGAATAAGGCTTTCCAATTCATAGACATAAACAGACTCACGGGAAGACAGTGACCAAACAACCTCAAGAAGGTCATATAGGAGACGCATGGAATGCGAACGTACCAACCTCACATGTGCATGTCACATGCTTACACGAGTTCAGAAGCTTGAGGTCGTTACGATTTTCGCTGTTGAGGGAGTTTCGCTCTGTCGATTTAATCGTGTGTACAAATGTAGTCTACTTACTATGTGAAAATAATGTTTTGTAAACTATCAAGATACCTATGAAATGTATGTGTGAGTGCATGTGAGAACGTGAGAACGGCATACCATGCGATAGCCTCTGGTCACATATGTACCTGACATGTAATTATAAATATACCGTGAGTTAGCGGCCTGTGGAATTATGTCCAAAGTGTACATGACTGAGGGTAATTTGGTTCCATTAAAGAACAATAAATTCATAATTGTGATATCATATTTTTGATTTATTTCTATCATTTTTGTTATATGTAAACAGAGACAACTGTCATTGTGTAAATGTCACCCCTCTGCAAAAATTTCCGATTTTTTTCAAGGAAGATAACTCTCAACCGGATCGAAGTGATTGTAAAATGTAAAATAAATTCATTATAAAGCCATTGTGTATATTTTGTTCAATTTCCCATTCTATATGTATAGATCTTTGTGTCCTGTTTGCTTTTAGCTTATAATAATCACTTTTATCCGTACAAATTCAATAAAAAACACTTTGTGTAACATGTGTTACATATTTTGCGATAAATAAAATATGTGTAGGGTTAATTAGAGATGCTTCTTTTTATTTTATTGTTGTTGTTATTGTTCCGAACAATGCCACACACAAAAAAACCCGGAAAATATTAAAATTGACGAAAATTCAATTTTTTGGTATTGTTTTCCAAAAAAGTCCACAAACTATCGGAATGTTTAGATTTTAATGAAATCAACTGTACATAGTTGCATTACCATTATATGAAAGTTTCAACGAATTTTGCTGGTTAATTGCGAAGGTGTGGAGCCACCTTAACTTAACTAAGGAGCTCCTTTTCCTTAACTTTTTCGCAGCCTAAGCGGGCTTAGTGGAACTATTTTGGCAGAAAAGTACAGGAAAACAATGTAAATAAACGGTGTCTTTTCGTGGATTTCCCCACCTGTTTCTTCTTTTGTTTCCTGAAACATCTATTGGATCCTGAAAAGGGAGATAGGTTACACTTCTTCCTCAATAAATATGGTTGTCCATCTTGATATATCCCGATGAGAAGACGATTTAATCGGCAATTTCAAGCGGAACATCCAGACGACAAGATTACATATCAGCTGCATATTGCGTACCTAACATGTAGTCCCAACACGTTGAATTCGTAAGTTATTTGCTTTTACGTTATTGTGGCCTAGCTTACTCATTAATATCCGATTAATGTCCGGGTAGCAGAGATGAAAAATACCAACTACTTTTGTCTAGGACATTTTTTTTTACTATATAAGTTTACTAATAACACATACCGAGCCATGGGTCCTCCTTAAAAGCGTCTTCAACCGACAACAAGCGTCTTCAAGTGACAACAAGCGTCGCCAGACAAATCTTTTATGACCATAAAACACAAACACTGCAATTATTTATTTATTTTTTATTTCTGTGACATATCCTGATCTTCTGCATCCCAATTGCAAGGCCTTCCACATTCAAACATTCCAAAGTGCCAGGATGAGATATTTCAACTGTTAGAATTAAAAAAACAACAAATAATTGGTGTGTAACGGGTTGCGTTAATTGTCTGTAATGGGGACTCGCTTGGCAGAGTATTAACAACACACAACCGTTCCTTTTCGTGATCTTCACTTTTATTCCCTTCCAAACTAAAGAGTTCCCTTCAAGGGAGAACATGCCTGACGTGACAATTGGCAAATGATATAATCCTAATTGGAGTTACTTCCCTTACACCAAAAACATACAAATGTAACTGTAGTACTTATGTAATATTAATTAATCACACAATTGGATGGTTCACAATAATATTTGCTATATATAACAGGTGGTCAATTCTCAGTAAAAATAATTTATTGGTAAAACTGTCAATATCGTCTAGTCATTGGTTTCCGCGCGTTATATATTTCTACGCAGCCACTTTATCAAGCTATATCTTGTTACTACGTGACCTGCTGGACACAACACAAAGATATTTTAGACGTTTGGCCATCGTCTGTAAACTGATACAACAATTACCGGAAGTTCATCCGGAAAACAAGAATTAATCACCGATTAAAAAACACGCATAAATATGCAGTTTTGCTTAAAACACTTTTTATCTTGCTCAAAATGAATCCATTCCTGAAACTAGTCCACTGACATGAAGTTTAGGAAATTAAACCAACTAATTGTTATGACTTACAGTGTATTGCTGTAGCTGTTGAAGTACTTCCTTCCATTTTTGTTTGTGTATTCTGGAAATGATAAAATATCAACTATCTAACAATGCTTAATTGGGATATTTAGTGTGATCATGGTTTATTAAAGCATGTATAGACTATAGGGGTGTAACAATGTATCGGAAAACCAGTATATCGCAATACACAAACCATATCGTACATGTATCTATCACAATACGAAGCCGATAATAAAATATTGCTGAATCGCAACATGTTCTAACAGTCAAATAGATATGCTAATAACCATTCTAATACGATTCGTTTGCAACGCGTGTTTTGATTGGATACGGACCATGTTCTAATCTGCGATAGAATCATGATCAATCGTGTTAAGCTCCTCCCATCGCACTTAAGCCACGCCCCGTTTCTTACCAAAACAATATGGCGTCAAGCTCGCCTCATAGCGAAATCCCGCCGATACATGCTAGTAGGCAACAGAGCAGAAACGACCGATGAAATACGTTTGTTGAATGAATTAAAAAGTAAAAAGAACACATTCCTTGTTCTTACCTCCATTTATTACTGAAACGTTCGTTCCATCCGTGTGAAGGCATCTATTTAGATCCGAAATCAAATCAAACACTTCACATGTGTCGTATGCATTTACACAAAACTCTAAACAAATCTATACAAATAATCACCGATTTTGTCGATAAGAACAGATTGGTATGCACACTGACATGGAAATGTAAGAACTTGTTCAATAGTAAACCGAATGTGTCGTATAAACTTTGGTAACAGGACGTTCACGAACAATCCAAATATTCCGCCTCGTCAACATACAGATCGAGCTCTCGCCAGTATGGGCGGGGCTAAATGACCGACCTTTGAAAGCTTCTTTCCGATTGGTTAGTCCGCTGCAGAATGACACGTCGCCAGTTCAGCTCACAAAGTACTTTCGTACAAGGAAATACAATGTTTCTAAACATATTAGCGTAGTTTATTTGTAAAGGTGTGTTAGAATGGGGATAGTACGTTGTTTTGAGTGTCTATACTGGCGATTAGAACATGAAATCTGGGTTTGAACTCGAGACCGATAGGTCGAGAGTTTAAACCAAAGTTCATGTTCTAATCGCCAGTATAGACACGAAAAACAACGTACTATCCCCTAATAATACAGGCTATAACTAGCATACAATTTAATACAAATGTATCACATAAATGAACTCAGATTTAATGACAGCATTTTGACACCCATTAAGCCCAATTATCAGAAAATTTTACCATTTTTTCCTGTGAATTATATTGCGACACTATCGGAATATTTTCCTTCTGAATTGCAATATATTCTGGTAAGCTCAACCCAAAGGGGCTTGAATAGACTTATATGATAAAATTAGCTAGAAATACCCATATATACATGTATACATATTTCTAGCTAATACGTATCATATAAGTCTATACAAGTCCTTGTGCTCAACCTGTATTGTTACACCTACGGTACCTTCAACCTGCAAGGGGAAGTGAAGAAACTCAAGAGAAATGTTTTATGTTACAGATAGAACGATCAGTGATCTTAGGAAATATTAAGAAAGGAGCCATGATTTGCAGAAAGAGCTGCAAATACCACAATACCCTCAACCTTGTTTACATCCCTAAATTAGACTGGATCTTTGTTGGTTGATTTCATAGAAAAGAAATATATACATGCACAACAGTGCTGTTAAACACATTTGTCCTTACGTTTTGACAGGACACTGACAGGAATAATATTGGCAATAGCGATATACATAAATATGACAATGCCGTGTTTTGCCGGTACAGTATCGCCACATGGTGACCACGTGGAACTGTACCGGCAAAACATTGTATTGTTTTGTCGGTACCTCGTGGTCACCACTGCTACCACACCGCAGAAACGATAACTTTCATTAAACGGTGTCGAGCGCTTTTATTATAAATTCTAAATATGGCAATGAACTACTTACCTTATATGACCCTGCACTCTTCCGGTTTTCCATCAGTTCCGCGCTATCACAAGGAGACAAACACGAACATATAGCAGCCTCCCAAAATACACACACATACATTACACGCATGCATCTTGCACACAGGGGAGGCCGTCCTTAAATGACCTTAGCTGTTAATAGGACGTTAAACAAAATCAAACAAACAAACAAAATTTTAACTTCTGCCGTGTTATGTCGTAAAATGTTCCAAACTTGTAAACGTTGTAATGCGGGATATGAATGTTGATGGAATATTTGTTTGAATGATGGCGCTTTTATTTATAACATATCATCCTTTGAAATTATAATGTGACTGCTGAAAACGGTATGTGAATTAAAAAAATAAAGCAATTTCCATAAATGTCGTGAACTTTTTACTTTGGACGAACTTGATTCAGGCGTGCCGGTTCCCGCCGGGAAGGCGGCACCTACCTATTGATTACGTATGTCCCTTAAGCCCCGCATGTTCGGCCCCTGCCGTTCGATTAGACGTTTCGCCGGACTGCAGAGAAATGCAAAGCGATACAAAATCTTATTTGTGTCCGCCAAATTGCGCGTATGCTTAAATGTAGGGTGCCGGCGGCAAGCACAAACCCGGCATGTCCAATCAAGTTTGCCCTTTTGCTAGGTGACGTTTTCTTTTGTCACTGCGTGAATAGATGATAAAGAAAAAGAGACGTTATTGAGCTTTTCTATCTGAACTTTTTATTAAAAAAATTACATTGGTTTAAAAAGATTTTTTACCGATATCTGAGTTATCCCAAAGCTTGTAATTAGCGACAGAAGTAAACACACGAAAGCCGAAAACTGTGGTCGGCAACAGAGGTCAAAATCTGGGACTGAAACGAAAATTAATAGTTCCCGCGGGGGTTCCCCCAGGGGTGACTAAAAATGTGAATTAGAAACAGTAATCCAACGGGACTCACCTGACTTAATTTGTATAAATGAAGTCCTTCCCAAGAACCCACTATTCGAAAATACTCCTGATCAATACAACATAGAAGGTTATGCTCTACATATAAGTGGATGGGGAAGAAGAGGTGTTGCTATTTATAGTACTAAATCTATGGATTTATTGGACATTGAGATACATCAACAATTTCAAGACTCAGTCTGGTGTGAATTAAACCTGACGAACAGGGACGAATTAATTATTGGATGTATATATCGTAGCCCAACAGTACTACAGATAACAACGAAAATCTCGCCAAACTACTCGGAGAAATCATCAAGTTAAAAACAACTCGCCTTCTAATTGTGTTTTTTTTTACCATAAAGATATCACCTGAGAAAACCTATCAACTGATGTAGGACATGACCACACTGCTACACTATTTTTAGAAACGGTCAAGGACTTATTCTTAACCCAACATGTGAAATCACCATTAAGATAAAGGGAAGGTAACGCCCCCTCAATTCTCGATCTAATCTTGACCAACGAAGAAAACATGATCGATAGTGATGACATTACCACGTTACCTAGCATCGGAAAGAGTGACCCTGTTATCTTGCGTTTTAACTATATGTGCTACATTGAAACTAAAGAAACCAAAAGGAAAGACAACATTAACTATCACAGAGGAAACTACCCAGGTATCTGTGAGGACCTTATATTAGTCAACTGGGACCAACTAAACAATTTGGATAATTTGGACGACACATGGAACGCCTTTGATGTAACATTACAAGATAATATACAAAAACATATACCAGTGAACAAGGCATAAAATGTGAAGTCTAAACGACGACCACTCGACCCATTAACACTACAAGCTGTACGGAAACAAACACCAAACCTGGACTAAATATTTACACTTTAAAACACCAGAGAACTACGTAAAATTAAGAGTAGCAAGGAATAACGCCACAGCTTGTTTGAGGAAATCCAAATTAATTGATGATCATAATCTAGCTGACGACATTAAAGGTAATCCGAAACCGTTTTGGAAATATGTGCGATCAAAAACAAAGACTAAATCAGGAATCAACACACTAGAAAAATCTGATGGTAGTTTGACGACATCTGACAAAGAAATAGCAGAAACTTTAAACAACTACTTCTCTACAGTGTTTGTTAACGACCTGACAGGTGACATTCCGCTTATGATTCATAAGCAGCCAAACAAGCATCTCCTCGAAAAGATATCACAGAGGATCTTGTTGAAAGAGCCATTAAAAAATTCAACCCAAACAAAAGCCCTGGATCCGACGGACTCCAATCCAAACTTTACTACGAGACGGCATCCGAGATAAAAACGTCCCTTACACAAATATGCAGGAAATATCTTGACGAAGGTACTATCCCATCACCATGGAAATTAGCCAACATTACTCCATCTTCAAAAATGGATAAAAAACTAACAACTACTGTCCAATGAAAAAGACCTCGGAGTAATTATTGACAACGAACTGAAGTTCAACGAACACATATCAAAAGCAGTATCAAAGGCCAACAGGAACTTGGGACTAATATTTAGAACATTTACGTTCATCGACCAAAACATGTTTATAACACTCTACAAATCCTTGGTAAGACCACATTTGGAATATTCAACGGTCACATGGTCACCGCACTTGAAAAAAGACAAAATTCTACTGGAAAACGTTCAACGTCGTGCAACCAGATTAGTGCCATGTCTCAAAGACCTGAGCTACCCCGAAAGACTGCCTAAATTAGGGCTTCCAACGCTAGAATACACACGTATCAGAGCGGGTGTGATCGAACTATTCAAAATTATGGAGGAAATTGACATTGTAGATCAGGGCAAAATGTTTATAAGAGCGTGCCCCGTTGTAACACGAGGAAATAGCAGAAAGCTTTTCAAGAGGAGAACAAATAAGGCCATATGCAGTAACTTCTTTAGCAATAGAGTTGTAGAGGTGTGGAACAGTCTACCCGATAATGTGTTCAATTCTCCAACTGTGGACACTTTCAAGAACAGACTGAATATATTTCCCGTCAATCGGGACTTATTACACCCTCGCTTCGCTCGGGTGTAATAAATCCCTTGTTACTCGAAAACCATGCAATAACCTTTACGAATAAATAGTTCCTCGAAATAACATCACACTGATGATTATATAGCTTAATTATCAGAAGAAAAGTTAATAATATAATATTACTTTTCATAAAACATAAGAAAGGAGTGGTTTTGTAATCAATCTAATCATTCAATTCGATGTTATGTTAGAACTATGCTACGCTCATGAGATTTATAGAAATATTACTGAAAAGAAACGAGATGTTTTATATCATTCGAGAAATGTAAATGACTGCCAAGTCATAAACGTTTTTAAGCCAGAAATTGATTTAACATCTATTTAGCTCAGTAATCAATGCTTACAAAATATTCAAAGTGAAGAATGGCGAGAAATACACTTTAAAACGGAACGATGGATACAACGAAAATATATATAATGATACAAAGAATGAAGAAATTGGAGCGTTTATTCAACGTCAATTATTGGAAAGGAGAAAAACTTTTCGCTATATGAACACAAAGTTAAAGCGATTAAAAATCGTAAGGTAAAGTGTACTGTAGCTTAGTATCATTCATTCTGGTCCTTCTGTTACAAGTAAGCTAGAAAGAGGGACGGATTTATGCAGAACTCTCATTTCCTATTCATCAAGTCTATACTTGAAAGTTTTGTCATACCTGTTCATTTCATTTCAAATCAATTTTATTGTATCCAAAAAGATACAATTGGATTAGGCACAGGCATTGCCTATAAAAGCCCTTTCCAGAGAAAATACACACATTTCATACATTCATATATACATATACATATATATATATAGAGAGAGTATTATAGAGAAGATGTAGTATATGTTCGAATTAATAGGAGAATACTAGAACCATTTAATACATGTTCACAAAAAATAATACATGTAACTAGAATATCATAGATTTTACCATTTCAATTAATATAGTCTATTTACTTCAATTATTAATAGCCTAGTGTTTGGTTGGAGGCACTTCAAAGAAATTGTCACTATACACAGTGCCATCCTTCCCAATTACACCAGAGTTATTGTTATAACATAGCAAATACAAACACATTGTAATGTAATTTTTAGTATAGTTTAAGTTAAAATCTTCCAGATTTGTCAATAAACTCCAGAACACATGAGAGAATAAATTTATTTGATACCTGTTCATTCCTGTTTATGTCTTACAAAGGAACCTACACAGTACATGTCCATTCCTGTTCTTTTTTCGACTATATAAACTGTCTCTGTGTTGTCGACACATAACCATGGCGAATCCTAGAGAAATAGATATCAGAAGAAGGGAGAGAAAGCAGAATTCGGGAAATATCCGAACACAAATGAACATCTGCTGGAGATTGAACTTGGAAACTCTCGATACGTCCGTGTGGCGACATGGATTGATAATTTACGTGTAGATATACGCGAATGGAAAATGGACAAACCCAGCAAGATTGGGGTGGTTTGACACTATCAAGACGGTTGAACTATTGTGAGAATATTGAGGAAATAGAAAGAGCATTGAAAGAAGGAAATGTTGCTACCGTTTCCAATGGCTACAAATGCGTCAACATTCTTCAATTTTTTAAACCGGAATAACAAGAATTGACGGCTACACGGAAAGGAATCGCACTACGTGTAAGTGAATCGAACATTATACAGGAACATGTTTCCAGCATCAACTTTGCCATACCCGATATAAGTACCATCATTCCGTGTCACATGCAACCAGATCACTGCAATGTACAAGGAGCTCTGAGATGTGCCGAGTGTAATCCAAACAATTATACAGACTTTTGATGAGTGCATATATGGAATGCTATTTTGTGATTACATTATATCTAAATGTATTATGATGATTGCTTTTGTTTTTAACATTGCTGATACTTCATAGATTCAAATTAAAATAAAAAATACATATATATTCTCATAGTTGTATTTTATTACCTCCGTCAATGGATCAATATAGGTCGGAGGTCTATCCATACATTGTCCGTACATGATTTCATTAACTGAAATGTGTTATGGTTCTATCTATAAGAGAGATTCAAGTGAATGCCATTATTTCAAAGATAAATGAATACCTTGAATTGTGGCATGATTGTCTATGAATCGTCTCAAGTCAATTCGAACATCACCGCCAATGCGACACACTGTTGCCAATATATTGTTACTCAAATCGAACACTTCGTTTAGATCATACAGAGTCTGGGTAAGGTTCATTAGTTGAGTATCTTCAACCTTGATATGTTCCGTTGTATTTAATCCTGTCCACAATTTCTGATTCGACGAGGTTATTATTAAAGGTGACAAAGGCTGGTCAATTTAGCTAAAAAGGGCCCAACCTTGCCAAAAATGCAAAAGAGTTTTCAAGTGAGTTTTATTACTTGATAGCATTTCAAGTACATCATATAAAAAGTTTTAAGCTCTATATTATGTGGAAGGGCAAAAAAAATGCGATCAACCTTACTCAATACCACACAATAAAGAAGTAATCTTATAAGGTGGTAGGGGCGAACATTTAATTACTGTTCCTTTTTTTGGTATATACAATATTAGAATGTAATATATTTTTACTTGCCAGATGTTTTAAAATCTTGAACTCCAATATCGATTTTTCATAATTTCAACATATATTTACCTCAAAATGTAATGATTATCTCCTCTTACCTAAAAATTGCAATGATTTATTCCAGAATTAACTAAATCATTCATATTTGTTTGCTATCAACACATATTTTCTCACGGGTTTTCTTTGTTTTTCTGAATGCAATACATGTAAATGATACAATATCCAAAGTTTGTGGCTTTAATTGTAACAGAGTAAATATTATGAATTATCATTTTCAGAGGGTAGGTGTAGATATTTAAATATCGTTGCTCCCGTCGGTACAGAAAACATTATAATGTAATACATTTATATTCCAAAGATGTCACTCTTAAACCTAAACAATGTTTTGAACAAATTCGACCAAAATTACCGCACAGTTTAAGTTTAACGGTTATCTCCCCTTACCTTTGTAACACAACACGAGTGACAAGGGTTGATGGTTGGTTAAAAGTTTATTCTGGTAATCTCAAGTATCAGGATCGGTCTCTATCGTTTGGTCTCGCTCTCAGTCGTCTCCGAGCTGTCTCTAGCTGTACTAGCTCTAGCCCATCTCTAGCCGTCCCTGATCCTTCTGGCCTCTTCTCTAACCGTCCCTTGCTCCTCTCTCGCCGTCCCTTGCTCCTCTCTCCCATTATCCCCTTTCTAGGTCATATTTCTACTCGATTATAATTGTTTCGTGCATAGTAATTTGGATTAATATTCCCGATATACGTAATCTATTTATACAGATTGTCCGAGCTATTCCCGATATAATAAAGCCCTACATAATATAGATAGTCAGTTTTAGTTACACAACGTCCTACCATTGCACAGGTTGTCCGAACTATTCCCGACATACGTGATCAATTACACAACGCCGTAACACTGACTGTCAGGAGTCCATAAGCCCCACATGCTGATAGTCAATTACGACTTGAAAAGTTGTCAGAGATATTCCCGATGTAATCATTTCTAATCCTGATAGATATTCCCGATGTTATCAATTATATTCCTGATAGATATACGTAATGTATTTATACAACGTCGTAACACTGACTGTGTTACACCCTTCACATTTTTTTTTTTTTTTTTTTTTTTCCAACGTTAACCAACTCTTTGATTTTCTTTTTATTTAAACATGTTTTCCTTTCAATTTTTTCCTTGAAATATGTATTTATACAACGTCGTAACACTGACTGTGTTACACTCTTCACATTGATGTGTTGGTGTTTTTTTTTACCAAAGTTAACCAACTCTTTGATTTTCTTTTTATTTAAACATGTTTTCCTTACAATTTTTGTTTGTTTTCCATACTACAAAAGATGAACATGGTAACATATTGAAAGTATTAGGTTTTAACTTACACACATGTTTAATCATTTGTCATTTCTTTCTCTATACAACTGTGTTGTTATCATTTAATGTGGTAAGGGTTAGCCATTTGAACAATGTTCTACCTTTTGTCATATCAAAATCTTTTGAACCATATATTGATATGTGTTGAATATTACGCTAAACAAAACTTGTTATTACAGTGGTCACGTTGATTCCATTTTATCTATATAATATGTTCATGTTATTTCTTTCTATCAAGTTTCCTGACACACGCAAAAGCAAAGCACCACACATCCAAAGTATTAATATATCCATCGGAAAACGATACGAATTATGTTCTTGGCAATAAAGATCGACACACCGATTTTCCATAGCACTATAGCAATATCACAGTAAATGGTGTGACATACACAGTTGTGGGACCGCACAACGCACCATCAATATTACGGAATGACAAAAATACGGAAGGCTTGTATGCGATAATGTACACTGTGTATATATCTGTAATTTCTCATCACAATATTCAAGATTATACAATTTCACAATGCGTGTTACACAGTATTACAGCGACCGTTAGGCTGTCAAGAATGGGTTTGGCTCTAAGGTTACAGAACAGGTAAATAACAATTTGATGAGTGTCTGGAGTTTTACCTGGTCAGTGCCTGACACACAGAGCTGATATGCGATACCGTTTGACCGTAATGAATAGTATTTGTTATTTACATTCGTTTGCCTATAGCTCCCCTTCACCTGGATTTTTACACCCCGGCCTTACTCGACGAGTTACGTAAGTGCCCGAGGCGGGGAGAAAACTACGGTCCAGGTACATGTACAAAGTGGTTATGGTTACCTGTATACGGGATTGTGTTGTAATTTTACATGTGTCGATTAAGTTTGTTTAAAAACACAGAAAACACAATTTCTAAATATAAAATGTATAGACAGAAAGATAACTTTATAGATGTTGCTAGAATATAGAAACATACGTAAACATCAAGTTTATATGTTTAAACAAGAAACCGTATACATTGTTAAGGCATTCCTCAATTTACACCAGCCACGATTGTTATCGCTCAACGTCCGTCCATCGTGCGCACAGATGTGCGCAAGCAATGATCGTCCAGCTTTTTATCGTTCGCCCATCGTGTACACACCGTTCACACACAGTGCAAACATCATGCGCACACCGCACATCGTGTAACGTTGTGCGATCCCACAACTGTACTGTAAATCGCTTATAATTCGCGTATACTTATGCTTTCTTCTGTGAAAAGTGTTATACTGTCCTATGTTTCATCACACACGTCGTCATCCTCAACAAGCAAACCGGAGTTAGTGCAACTTACACCTCTGCACTCCCCACATCCAGCAGAGCAGTCGAGTCCATGTTTGCGACAGAGGCATCTTTTCGTTTCACACCTTTGCTTGCAGTGGCATCGGATACCCTTAAGAAGGGTGTCTGGTGCTGGTGGTAACGTTGACCTTATCGGAAGCAATGTGTTTTCACTGCAGTACCAACCCCATTCCTGCGGCTCCAAATAGCCATCGTCCTTTATCCAATCCTGGCATTGCAGATATACTCGCTGTACATGAAGGCGTGCTGCGTCGGATGTTGGTGGCAGATTCTGTATCTGGGCGAACACTCTCGACATCGCTGTCTACCTTGAAAACTGCCAAAATCGAAGATCAAGCCCTTCATTGCAAGTACCACCATACAGAAACGCGAGTACCTGTTCACCTGCCTCCTCATTTTGTTGAATATTCAACCTTTCAATTGGCGTGCGTGTCCGTAATCCAGGTGTTGTGCAAGCAATGATCCCCATGCCCTGAAAGGTACCTTTGCCGTCAGGCGTACACGAATTGTGTCCACATTATCGGCTATATACTGTACAAAGTTTCCACGTTGAAATCCGTCAATATCGGTTCTTTGTTGCAGGGCTGCAATGCTCTCGAAGGGCTGAACCTCTGAATAGGACACACATAACCCGAGCGTGTGAATGGTATCGATGAAGCACTTCGATCCAGTCTGTTGATGAAGCTGTACGCCCAATCCCAACTGTAATTGTGCTAGCAGCAATCGAGGTCTGGTTGCTTTGAGGATAGCCTGACCTATCGCGGCTACTTATAGGTCTGCGTCTTTTATCTGTGTAATTTTCTGTAGAAAAGTGAACAAACTGCCAGGTGATTCTTTTATCAGTTGGTGAGGGATACACATTTTGTTTTCCATCCATTGACATCACATCATTCCTGATTAGATTTGCCGCCATTTTGATAATCTCTCGCTTCTCTGATTCCTCGTTCATTTGTTTTGGTCGTTGATGGAAGCTTTGAAAATAATTTCGTCGCCATAGTGCTGCTCCAATCGCCCCTTTAGGTGTCGCGAGGAGAGGGCGTCCTCCCCGCGTACCTCTTTCAATTTTGCTGCGAGAGCCAACACGGTAATCTGTTGTTCCTTATTTTCTCCCAGAAACCTAAAAACTTTTAAGAAGTTGTTGCTTTGAGTTTTTGGTCTCCCTTTTGGTGTCCGTGGCTCATGTTCTATTGCACTGTGAGCCGACAAGAATGCTAATGGTATTTGTTAATGTGTTTTTAAGTTAGTGTTGCATGTTTGATGTTAAACCGTATCGGCAGCATGCAGGTCGCTTACTGTCTCTAGCCGGCCACGAATTTGGGACGCCCATTCATCACCACGTTCTTTGCAGCATACAATTATTTGAGTCTGAAAGTCACTTGTCCTCGCCGGAAACACATCAAAACCCCTCTTCCGGTCAGACACCTTCGCTGGCTGACAACAAAAAAAGCAATGTTCTTGAAATATAAACAGCTGCCTAGAGCGCAAATAAGGACTTGCAGTAGCAATTGTAGGTGTTGCCGCGTTTTTGTCTACACTTTGCTTTTTATTTGACAAGGATCAATATACACTCTACATTCTTTGTGAACTTGCTGTCTAGGGCATACTGTGATTTGGTTGCCTTGTTTCTTGCTTGCCTCATTTATCCCCACACATCCCTTTGCTCCCAGTACGGAGGATTCGCCCGAACTCGCATTAAGTTCCCTACAGAAGGGACATCTCGGCACTTCCATGGTTTTACAATGACAGCCATTCTTAAATCGAGGAATTACAAATATAAGGAAGATGAATTTGGCAATGTGCATACTAGTAATTATTGTGTAAAATATTAACGTGCTAATAACAAGAATCACGACAACACCAACAAACTTCAAGATTTTAAAACGAACATCCATCCGCTCGCTGAGTGAATAGCTTCGGTTATCTACGTCATCTTTAGCGCCGAATGAATAACTTCGGTTATCTACGTCATCTTTAGCGCTGAATGAATAACTTTGGTTGTCTGCGACATCTTCGTTCGGGAGCCATCATACAACTGTTCACTTTGAATAGTTTCCAAAGAATAACACGAAGAATGATGTCACAACTATATAAGTGATCATAAGTCGCAATATCTATTGTAAAGTTCTAAAATGATTATATACAAATCTTTTTATGATCGATTCATTAGAGGGAGCCCCTTTGAAATAATCATATACATCAGTTTATGTACTATTTCTACAAATCCAATAAGCAAAAAATAAACAGCAAAACCCCCAAGTATTGGAGCATAAGGCTTGTATACGCTCATTACTGTATCATAAACGTAACTATTTTTAAGCAGTATTGACTGAAAGTATTGGTGATATTCTTCTGGATATTTCCCTAAAGAATCAAAGAAATAAGCATTATCATAGGTAAAATAAAAAAGCAGCCAATGTGTACCATGGGAGTGAGATTCGTCGCTATTTACAATATACAACCCGGGTTTACCTATACGATGTTTTGAGAATAAAACAGCAGGCATTACACCCCCTAAGTACTGTCGTATTATGACGTCTTCTATTAAGGATGTACACCCCTGAGAAGTCAAAAAATTCCTGTATTAAACTTTTTTTCTTATATGGATTTATTGAAAAAGGAGTTAATGGCATAGTAGAAAATGCAAAAAAACTATATGTCCGTTTGCTCGTTTTTGTGCTATGGTCGGTCAAAGAAACCAATTTAACACAACATGTGATTTAAGGTGATTTATTGGGTTTTTACCATTTGTAGAACAAATTCATACAATTTCTTCCAAGTGTGTTATCAGATATGTATGAATGTTTGTAGAATTGTTGAAAATATGATTTTCTTTGAAATTATGAAAGTAACATTTCTTAATCTTATTCCTTTAACTCAGAAAGCCGATTTTAGTTACCCATACCCCCTATTTATTAATGGAAAAATACTCACTTTTTTTGCAGATTAAACTCTTGATATAAAAAGTTCTGCTATTAAACTTTTTTTAATATTTAATGAATTAAAAGAAAATGTGTTTCTCTTTCTAAAACATCCACAAAAATGGGGGGGTCAGTGTGCTTCTTTTTTTGTCCCATTATCATTTGTGTAATTTTTTCGGGGTCAAAAATCAAAAGTGCTTCAGTTACACTAATTATGTAACAAAAATATCAATAATGTATACTTTTCCAGTTTGTTGCATATCATTTTTATCATATTAAACATTATAAAGCTGTGCAGCAACATTGAACTTGCTACAATTAAAAATGGCGACGCAACGACAAATTTAGTGATCAATCTAGTGTCAAAAAGGTGAAATTTTAGCCTTTTTTGAAGCGCAAGAAATACACATTAATTCACTTTTTCAAAATGGCTGCCGATTTGGTAATTGTTTTAAGTTCTTCTAAAAAAAGTTCTACAAACAACAGGCATCTAGTTTTTTGACATATTTTTCAGATGCGTGATTGCTAATAAACTTGATCATAGTTTGTTAAATATTACAAAAATCCGTTAACCCAGATCAAAACGAGACTTGAACGTGATTGAAACCTCAGAAGAGTACATCCTTAAAGCAGTGTAGAGTTGAATAGTATCCATTTCTATTTTATTTCCACGTTTCTTGATTCGTCAACTCTCATCAAATATGGGAAATGGGCATTACTGCCTCCTCCAGTGGTCTTTCAAATCTGAGTTGAAGTCGAGTGTGTCCCCGTTTTAGGAAAGGTAAATTTGAATCCTCATCAAAAACTGTATTCACATTAAATACATAAAGACAATAACCGTCAGGGTAATCGGAAAGCGATATATCCATAATTTGAGTTGGATGTGATTTGCTTGTAATAAGACTCATATAAGCAGAAATATAATTACCGCTGCTATAATTAGGTTCCAAAGGATTAGTTGGAGTAGATTTTCCGTCAAAATAAAATCCTGCGAAGTTACAGTTAAAATGCTGAAAATTGTACGGATCTTTCTGATAGGAACCGCTATAAGCAATGGAAGAAATCAATCCGAAGACCAAGCGTTCTGGTTTATCACCCTGAAACACATCGTCAACATTTAAACTGTACTGCCCTGCCGGTATACCGAAGCATTTAATATCGGAACGTTAAAAAGGCTAAGTGGCTGGGTGTTTCATAATAGCTTCGCTATGCCCTAACATAACACCCGGGTTAATTTTTACATAACACACTTTTAACACAACGTCATCAATATGCACTCGATAATGTCTATTTTTATCTGATGACATTAAACACAAATTCTCTCTGCTGGGCCAAAACTTGAAAGTAATTTGAAGTATTCAGAGTAATTTTACATGTTTTAGGGGTTTAAATTGACTTTCGGTAAAAATAACACGTGACAAATTATCAGGTCCCTGTGGTCAGGAACGTATGAGCCAGTGTATTGCACACAGGTCAAGGGAGGTAAATCTACTGAAATTTACTATATTAGCTTTAACAGCAGTTATGTTTGTGTTTAAGAGTTCTACTAGCGATTGTACTTGACTTTAAATTTAAAGTCAAAATTTGAAATTTATACTTCAAAAACCTAGTTTGTATACATTTCTGACATTCTGCTACCACTAGCTCTCTACCACTGGGTCACGGGTTCGATACCTATGTGGGGCAGTCGCCAGGTACTGGCCGTACGCGTAGGTCGGTGGTTTTTCTCCGGCTTTCCTCCACCCCCAAAACCTAGAACGTCCTTAAATGACCATATCTGTTAATAGGACGTAAAACAGAAAACAAACAAACAAATTCTATGAGTTTAAATCGTTCAGCTCATGAAAATAGATAACAAGAAGGAACTATCAAATTTGAATCAGCAGTAAAAGACATGGGATGTGTCTGTACATTATCTTAATCAGTGTGTGTATGTTTTTATTGCAATTGTATGCTAGCACTGAATAAAATATATAAATATAATAATAATAAACTGCAAAGGTCCAGAATAATGAAAAGAATGAACTAAATTATTTATAATCTAATGAAGTATGATGGAAACCACTGAAATATTCTAGCACTAATAAAGAACAGGTACATAAAATAGTTCAAAATATACTATGGAAGTGTTCATTGGTATTTCATTAACGTGATGGGAACATGTGATCACAAAAAGATGAAAACAATGATTAGCTCCTGAATTAAAGGTCTTACCTACACCAATATGATATTGTATTACCATTCCACATGGTAGATGAACGTAATACACCCACATGTACATGTAACTGTACCTGTAACATTTTTGGGAAAGATAGGTAATATATAATATTCAAAGATTTATTGATTTGTCAAGCAGACGGGAGGGGAGAAAACTGATGAAAAGGTCAGACATAATATGATACAGAAAATTACCTTGTGAACTGTAGTTAACTCCAGTGCACATCGATGTGAACTCCAGTTCACTTCAGTGTTCATTCGAGTGCCCAAGCTACTGAACTGGAGTTCACTTTTCTTGTTAACTCTAGTGCACTAGACTACCAATTTAAGTTTAGTTCAAACTTTCTTTTATTATTTCAGTTCAAGCATGTTATTACAATGAACAGAGAAGACAAAGGGACGTAGGAACAAGTGTCACAGACACCTATGTAACCTATCACCAAGTATATTAAACAGCAACTAATATATTCAGTACGTCATAACACCATTCATACACACAACACACGCATATATATATATACCAATAATTAATGGAAATACCAATAGTTTAAACTTCCTTAGAGTAAGGTGGTTGGGGTGAGATATATATCGTACAAGTTCACGTCATATTATTCAGTTATAAAGTAATATTATGGGGCAAACATTGTAGGTAGGGTCTTCTTATTTGATCGTACCTGTTACATTCCAATAATAAATGTTTATTGTCTTCGACTTCATCGCACATGCATAATGGAGATAATGACCATTTAAGGAGCTACACTCCATTCGTAGTCGTGCGTGATCTATTTGGCCCTTGCGGGTACCAACGTTAGATAGGCGTTTTCTTAGAATGTTGCTTGTCAAGATAAAGCGTTCGACAGAGTTTGGCATGAAGGGTTGATATACAAGCTGAAATTAGCGGGTTTATCGGATAAAATTATCAAATGGTTTGAAAGTTATCTGGACAACAGAAAGCAAGTTTTCGGGAAGTTTTCAGATCTCAAAAATATTACGGCAGGTGTTCCGCAGGGATCAATACTTGGGCAAATATTATTTGTTGTTTACATAAACGATATTATTGTTAATCTTAGATGTAAAGTTAAACTTTTTGCCAGACGATAATCTCTTTACATAATAGTGGGCGATCCCAAGGTGGCTAGAAATATGTTAAATAATAATTTTAATACTATTCAAGAATGGGCTGATAAATGGCTGGTAACTTTTAATCCAAACAAAACCGAAAGTTTACTTATTAGTCGTAAAGTTTTGAAACCTGACCATGGTGATCTTTACTTAAATACTAGTGTTATTTCTGAAGTGTCTAGTCACAAACATCTTGGTGTTTTGTTTTCGTCAAATCTTTCATGGCATGTTCATATAAATCATATGATAGAATCTGCTTCAAAACGTCTAAATGTATTAAAAAAATTGAAATTCAAACTTGATAGAAATTCTTTACAAATAATGTATTTATCATTTGTTAGACCAATTCTGGAATACGCTGACATAGTCTGGGACAATATACCAAATTATCTAAGTGAGAAATTAGAAAGTGTGCAACTAGAGGCAGCCAGAATCGTTACAGGGAGTACCAAATTATCTAATATAGAACTTCTATATAGAGACACCAAATGGGAAAAACTAGCAGATCGTCGTAAAAAACACAAATTAATACAGTATCATAAAATGGTCAACAAAATATCGCCGAACTATCTATCTTCTCTAGTCCCTTCATGAATTTCCGACAATCATACATATAATACAAGAAGATCCGACCTACATCAGACTATACAAACACGAACACACTTATGTAATGATTCTTTTTTACCTTCTTCAATTCGCCTCTGGAATGAACTACCGCTAAATATTAGAGAATTTTCATCAGTTAAGGTACTAAAAACACATCTTGATAATAACAGTATCAGACATGCACCAAACTATTTTGATACTGGTAATCGCAAAGGTCAAATACTTCATGCTAGACTCCGACTTAAATGTAGCTCATTAAACCAACATTTATTCAACAAAAACCTTTCTGACTCAGCTTGTTGTGTTTGTGGCTTTCTGATAGAGGACAACTTTCATTTTTTATTTACTTGTGTTAGTTATTCTCGTAACAGACAGCAGTACTTATCTGATATAATCTTAAAATACAATATTCACGACAATGTAGATGTTCTTTTATGGCGTGATTCCCCACTAAATGATAGGGAAAATGCAGAAATATTCATTTCCGTGCAGAACTTTATCGTCAACAGCAGCAAATTTTAATGGCTATTGCATATCTAAATTAGTTTTCCTTTACACCACCGAGGTAACTATTTCTATGTGATTCCCTAGGAATCTTTATCAATCAATTTTCTTTTTATTCTTTACTAAGTAACAACTCGTTGTCAATGTCTTTTACTACGAATCAAATAATGTATAACTACTATTTTTTCATTATTTAAATGATGTTTTGTCCGTCTCATCAATGATGTGTTTAAATGTCCATGTAAATTGCTGCAACTATACTAGAGTACTGTACTGTATTGTAATGTAGTGTGCAAGTGATGAAAGAAACTATTGTTTAAACTAAGATCAGATTTTAAAGCAGATGTAGACGGAATTGATTGCACATTTTGTGGAAGACTATTCCATTGGTCTATAACATAAGGTAGAAATGACTGCTTATAAAAGGAAGTTAAGTTTGCTCCCAACTGTACAGTACGCCAGATGTTTTGTCCCTCTGGGACTCATCGGTGATGCTAGGAGCCCAAAAGTTTGAAATCCAAATTGTGTAACCACCTGTTGAAACAGATGGGCAGGTGCGTAAAACCCTTAAATTTATGAATTTCAAAAATTAGAAGTTACAAACTGATGACTTCTTTCTTTGTAATTGAATACTTTGGATACTAACTAAGTGAAGTGGGGAAATACGAATAACCCATATTGCTGCATAGTATATATAGTATTGTATGGAATACAATTTATGAACAATTACGATGTCAGCTAAATCAATATCATAATTAATATCGCAAAACAACTAACTGACAAAAAAGTACAAAAAACGTATCGGTTATAACTATATCAGAATACCAACAGGTAATATATTCCCTAAAAATACTGCCGCACAGGGAAATTAAAAACATTGGCACTCAAGAGATGCACCCGATCAACTCATTTTACCGGTGTTGTTACTAAAGAACTTTATAATACAATAGCAAGGAAAATGTCTTCGTGCCATTGAGTTCATTTTGTGTTGCTTTAAATAAAAGGGAGACGGCCAAAAACAAATCTGAGTTGGAACTCTTCTACGCGAAAATATTTGCTGCCGTGTTAATGTCGGGACATACCAAACATTCTTAAAAAGGTAGTTGTTATTCACTGCTTAACGTTAAGCATTTAGGATTTTGGCAACAACTGGTTCACCAGTTGTCAGTTAACGTTAAGCAGGAAATAACAACTCCCATTTTTAAGAACATTGGTATGTCAGATTCAGATTGTTTGATTCCTTGTGTAAGACACATCGGAGTAGACATACAAATTGTACAGTATATTACAAATTTACAATGATACATGTTTACGATAATAGTCCAATGCAATAAGATGCATATTGTACAGTGGCATACGTGATAACTCATTAATCGTGCAGTACGACAAAATGACATTATATCATAGGAGACAGCATTTTACACTGAAATACACCAACATCGTAAGTTTCCGATACAGTGAAATCATAATGAAAGGGCACAATATTTTTTTTTTACACAATACACAGTATACAAGTATCCTATCAAATATGGTATACTGAAATGTATGTTTACTGGAAAAACTGGATAAATCATTATATATATATTGTAAGTCCCGGGTTGGGGACAGATCACACAGCCTACCCCACTTGGGCGATCGTTCAACACTAAGGCCAAAAGTATAAGATTTTACGAGAAACCCAAAAATCCTAAGCAATATAAAGCTTCCAAAAGTTTGCAACGGGGCTACCAGATAATTCTTGAATTTCGACTTCATCATTGTCTCCTTTGAAGAAGACACAGAAGGACCCCCCACCCCCTCATCCTCTTCCCGGGCCCCCACAATAATCGCCTTTTACAACATGCAATGAGATACAGCAGGTGTATGTTTTTGCCGAATCTGTCGGTTCCTGCTACATCAGCACCTGTTTACACGAGTAAAGAGTTTCCATTGTACAGTCGTTCAAATTTATCTAATCTTCCGATTATCTATTGTATGTAGTTTCCAAAGACGACCTCTACTGTTCAACGAGCTTCAGACGTCGTGCAGCTTCATTTTTCAGTTTGACTTTGTCGGTCTTGCCTGTGTGTAAAAACGGGAATTCATCAAACCTGAGGAAATATTTAGGCATATATCCCATGCCATCTAACGAGTCTTTGTCGACGTAGTGATTTTCACAGTAACTTTGCACGTGTTTAGGAGTCAGGTCAGATGCCACATAGCAGACACACGCTTCTTCATACATCCGGGTATCTGGTACAGCCACAGTAGCCACTTGATTTATACCAACCACTTTCTTAAGAACATCATCCACAGCATTTGGAAGTATCTTCCGGCCCCCACGGGAAATATTTTCCGTCATTCTTCCCCGTACGATGATATCTCCCGATGACGTCAGTAATCCGACATCTCCTGTTTTTAACCAGGGTGGTCTGTCAGAAGTAAATACGGCATCCGTCATAGTTGTATCTGCGTGATACCGCTTCATAAGGAAGGTACTCCTAACCTGAATATTTCCCTGCTGTCCAGTTGTGACGGGGCATCCATCTTCATCCACAATTCTAACTTCTACTCCTGGGACCGGAGGACCTACTCTTCCCGTCTCAAGAACATCACCCTCGTTTAATTCCGAAAACGCCATACCACCAGCTTCAGACGAGCCGTATCCGATAATGAGTTTTTTACAGAATCTGCCGACCACCTGAGTGAAGAAGTTATCAATGATCTGGCCGCTTGTTGTTATTCTTTCCAACCTGTATCCATCATCAGGAATACTGTCCTTCTCGGTAATCAAATCGCGAATACAGTATGGCAATATGAATGCATACGTGACACTCTCTTCCTTTAAAATAGTCCAGATCTTCTTGATTCCCCTACCTGTTGTTCCAAGTGTTGAGTCAGTGAAGATATGTGTATTTCCGAGCAAACTTGCCATCATCACCGTTCCACCGATCCAGCAGAAGGGACGATCGTTATATAAAATACTTCTTTGGCAAGTATTTACTTTCCTTGCACCCAATGCAGATGTCAAAGAAAAGTGACCATGCACTGCCATTTTTGGCTTCCCTGTACTACCGGAAGTAGTGAACACCAAAGCGTCGTCTTCTGGGTACACCTCCGGTAAGACAGTGCGAACATCAGCTTGTTTTGGGATGTCATCGATGACTGTAAAGACAAGTTTGGAGGAATTGCTTTCCCGCAAAAATATGTACTTCCGACGCTGTTGAACATTTTCATCAGCGGTTTCCAGTGATTCAACAATGGGAAGTAAACTATCGTTGATACCTGGATCCGTAAATAGCACGTGACAATCACTCTTGTCTAAAATGTCGACTGCATCACTGGCATTTTTGAATTCAATGTTGAGTTGAAGGACAACAGCCCCAGACAAAAGGATACCGAATTCCGCCACAACTCTGGACAACGTGTTAGGACCAAACAATCCGACCCTGTCCTGTCGCTGTACCCCCGAGGCTAGCAGAAACTGTGCCACTCCTCTTGCTCTATCGTACAGGTCCGCGTAGGTGATGCTCTGTCGTGGGCCATGGACCGGCCGGTAGACAAAGGCCTCGGTATTTGGTACTAAAGCTGCGTTTTTCTTTATGAGATCATTGATGGTAACGTACTGACGAGGCACTGTTGGTGGGTGGTGTAGGTAACTCAAGGCACTCATGTTGCTGGAAAGGACATGAAATGTATTAACGATTTTCATATAAAACAATCAAACGATCACCAATTAAACATTAAAAAAACTTGATTGCAAACAGGCAATGCACATCGAACAAGATTGAGATTTTAGGTTTTACTTTGTTCCACGTTCTATAAGCAGTTAAAGTTATTGAAGGATGTGACTCCTCTGTGTAATGTATGTCGGAGTCAGCGTTTGGTGGGTGTTTTTGCCTCCTTTCGAGAGCCCGGATCTGATGCCGACTTTATAATGATACCGCACTTCAAACCATGCTGAAGTGACCCGTCCTTGCAATATACGGAATACGGTAAATGGTATTTCTTTGTGGGAGAGACAGAACAGGCGTTGAAAGAAAGAGTAATAGAACACCTTGCTGACGTCCGACTTAGAAGGGATAAACCAGTGGTGCATCACTTCCTGGCAAGTGAACATTATTTGACTGACATGAAGATTTGTGTATTGGAATAAGTACAAGAGGATACAAAAGAGACGAGACTGTTGCTGGAGGAATTTTGGATAGATAAACTCTACCTTGGTTCAACAGTAGGAAGTAGTAAGGGTGTCATAAATTATGAAAACTTCATTTTTGTGTGAGAATTTCCTGTATTCAAATATGAATGTGGCATAGGATGAGGACCATTCGATCCCTGATGAAGGGCTAAACCCTAAAGCTGGGATGTGGATTGACTATTGCTATTGATTTGTCCCCATTAAAGCGAAGGTCATACGAAGAGGATGCCTAGGGAGGGTAGAGAGGAGAGGAAAGAAATTATCCCAAATGTTGCGATGGGGTCATACGGCCGATACATTTTGGTTTGTTGAACGTCATCTAGGTAGAAACACAAAAGAAAACCCGCGATTCAACAGGGGCCAACATCTGTCGGCTCTTACGACATGCAGCGGATACAGCAGACATATTCTTTGTCTGAACACGCAGGACTGTCTATGCAATGTACAAAACTAATTTCTTTGGTTTACATTGTTCATTTAAGGACTTGCTTCTGTATGTGTAATGTATGCGTTCTGGTGGCAGGGCATGTGTTTGTTTGTTCGGGGTTTTAATGCCCTCGCAACAGCCATGGCCATATGAAGGCCGGGGTATGTAGGTGAATTTAGAAGAAAGAAAACATATACGTATTAATTCGTAGCTACTGCATGTAGGTAACATGTACCGTAAGTTGGTTATAAAATAAATATACAGAAATCACTATCTAATTAAGGCCGCAATGTAAATATCGACGCAGTAATACACATGAAATCAGTGAAGCCATTACATGATAAAACACTAAGCAATGTGTATGTGACCTGTACGATTATGGAATGATTCCGTTGTTGTGTACATACGTGGAAAAATACCGGGGTGTTATAATCGTGAGTTAACATGTTTTGTTTGAACTACAGTGTTATCAAAGCAAAGTGATATTGAGCATTACCGTAGTTATGTCAATGCATGAACCAATGTACACCCCTGCAGGTAGGGAATCGAGAAAAGAGTACACTTGCTGTTACCCAATGCATGTATCGTGAGCGGCGACTACTATTTAACTGTGTAAATAATTGCGTATTCATGAAAAACTTGAATCTTACCATCAATTATAAGGTTTATATTTCGAATTGTTCATATCTAGCATATCTAAGTGTGACTTAATACAAAACATGTTTATAGGACACTAAGATGGAATTTGACTATACTCATGTTACATTGTCGTTAATTGTAATTATCTATGTCAATATCTATATCCATTGTGACATTTAAAATCAGACTCATGTGTGAAGTTTTTTTTATCCCTAAGTACGTACACTTTGTAAACTTACTTTCACAACTTATTACTATTGTCCATCATATTACGCAACAGGATTAAGTGTAATAGCCTTTACCTGTGGACACTGACCACAGGTAATTAATCTTACAATTAGTGACACCTGTCACTCAAAGCTCAGGTACCTTTATTGTAATACATGTATTTAACTGTGATATGATGTATTGTAAATCAGTTAGGTTCTAGATTTTGGACACTCCAGACTATCCCGCCGTCAAGTCAAAAGTTATTTCAACGTTGATTTTTATCTACTCTTACGTCTTTCTTTCGATTATACAAAACGTGCGGAAATACCATATGTTATATACTTAAAACCAGAAAGACCAGTGCACTTAAAAAAACAGAAGTGTGTAAAATTTTCCAGTCGATATGACTTTCGTACGTTCACGTAATTCACACGAGACATCACGACGTCTATCACACGCGTGTACATATTGGTGTTTACAAAGACAACACTGTCAGTAAGCATTATACACAATTTGTTTTATCTATTAAACAAAATTATGTAGTAAAGTATCATTTAAACTTACCACTTGCTAGCTAGTCTGAATTCAATGGGACCACAGCCTCGGGTCGTCCTGTTAAAGGTGAACTTTGCAGTTTGTGATTTGGGGCACGGGTTAGCGTTATCTTTTCTGTGCGATATATGACATGCACCAAATACCTCTGCCATCGCATGACATCGCATATAAAATCCTACCTTGATAGTAGATGTATTTTTACAGGTTTGAAACAGTCCCTGTCAGTCCCTGTCAGTCCCTCTATCAGTCTACAGGTATGAAACAGTCCCTGTCAGTCCCCTATCAGTCTACAGGTAAGAAACAGTCCCTGTTAGTCCCTCTTTCAGTCTACAGGTATGAAACAGTCCCTATCAGTCTACAGGTATGAAACAGTCTCTGTCAGACCCTATCGGTTAGGAGTATATATATATAGCTAATGAGAAGAATTTTCGACACATTCAATGGCACAAGCACAAATAGATCAGATCAAGAAAGAAGACATCAGTTTAACAGACATTTCACCTAACAGAGTCGTCTGCCGCCTCTGTCTTACACAGGAAGTCATTATCAGAAAATTTAAAGGTGAGCTTAGAATTTGTCTTGTTGATGAAGGAAAGAAAACGAGAATATCGGGAGAATTTTTAAAGAAACTTTTCCTCTATCGGAAAATTTGTGGTGTATCTGTGTATTTACAGAACGTTAACTTTTTAATGGATAACGTCACAGATAGCGTTTGCGGCAGAACGTCTTATGATACGGCTCCATACGTCCACATCATCCATCATTGAGCAAATGTTGTAACCGTGTGAACATATTTGCTAATTGGCCAGAACATCACCATCAATCTCCATATAGACTCGCCAGTAACGGATTTTTCTATACCGGTATCGAAGATCGCGTTTCGTGTTTCATGTGTGGTATCACCCTGAAAAAAGGAACTATTTTGACGACATCAAAACGGAGCATGTGAGGTGGTCAAAAGACTGTCTGTTTCAACAGATGATGTTCATTATTAAATATTTAGAGTTACGTTATTATACCAATACATACATGTGTTATAATGGAATTAAACATAGACTTGCTAGATAAAAGGCTGCAGAACTATTTGATCCTAAAAACTGAAGAAAATGCCTATCGGAGACTACTGAAAAATCTGCTGTGTCTCTCATATGCATACATTTATATAAAACCTAAAATAACAGAACTATTCGTATGTTTAGGCTGTGGGAATCGTCGAGCTGGTCAACAGGAACATGAATGTCTGATGTACTCCGGTGCTGTTGTTATAGACTTACATTTTGACGAAGCATTGACCGTTGCAAATCATTTGGATGTGGAAAAGACTTGGTGTGAGTTTGTCATTCAATCTTTTATACCTTCAGACAAATTACAACGTTTGATGCGAGACGAAACAAAGATATAGCGAAAAGATAAAGAAATACGTAGAGAAAATCGGTGAAGTTCAAGCATATTTATTCATCTGACTAATAGATAGTAGACGTAAAATACAGTATGAGCGATGATCAGTATGTGGAAATTGACGTTGATGGTGATCAGCTTTCCGTAATCGTTGAATAATACGAGAGACGTCGTAGATACATTTGTCTCATCTGTGTATGTTATTGTGAAAACTACTCTGACAGAGGTGAGAAACGACTAGTGAAACACATATTGAAAGAGCATCCGAAAATTCTTGGATGTAATGGTGATCTTACGGTAGACAAACAATAAAGTAACACTATAGGAAAGAATATTAGCAACGTATCTATTCATTCTACTTATAGATGAACACTGGTACCACTCGTCCAGTTTACCTGTAGGCAATACGAAACGAAACGTGAAGCAATTCGGTGGAGGAATGTCACAAAATTCGAACAAATTCATGATTCCCATAGACAAAAACGACAAAGTGGGAGAAAAGGCCTTACCTTCGCGAGAGGTAAACGTAAGCATGGTCTCTCCAGCTCAACAAATACTACAACAAGCTAAATCTCAGATGAAAAGGAAACGAACTCCAAATCGCCGTCAGTCTGCATGGAAACGTCGACGTGTAAACACTCCACGAGCACATCTAAAGAAACGAAAAACAAATACAACAAAACGTAAGACGAGTAAAGTGAAAAGTAAAGTCAAAAGGAAGTCTGTGAAAAGGAATAAAAGGAAAAAGAAGAGTCTGATATCACAATCACTGCGTTAAACAAAGAGTTCTTCAGACAAGCACAGCCGTCAGAATTAGCGACACAGACAGCTATCGAAAACATTTACTATCAAGACGTGTTACCGTTATCTCAAATCACCAGCGATTCTGTAGTAGAATTCGTCGTTTCCGGACAAAACGGATTGGAATTACTAGATTTACGAAACAGTCTGATCTATGCAAAGGTGAAAATAACTAAAGCGGACGGAACCACCATAGCCCTTACCGATGATGTGGGGCCCGTCAATTTGATATTACCTTCATTATTTTCACAAGTAGACGTTACTCTACAGGGGAAGAACATAGTTTCAACTACGAGTCATTATTCATACAGACTTACATACATGGAAGCGGGACGACGAGGGGGACATGGGTGAACA
>NW_018405709.1:0-210 GCF_002113885.1 Mizuhopecten yessoensis
AATTCAGAGTTAGGAGAAGGCTGCACTGTATCTGACACTATCTGCAGGCATCACAAATCATCCATGCTGAATATTGTAACTGTGTATTCAAGACGACATGATTGGGCCTAAGAATACATCTGTACTCAAGGTTTGTGGTAAAGCAAACACCTACGTACAGTCTGGACTGTCAACAATGACTGAAAGGACACCCTTATCAGACTACACACG
>NW_018405709.1:4745-5594 GCF_002113885.1 Mizuhopecten yessoensis
CTTGATATTACTTTAGTTTTGGACTTTGTATTGGAATAACTATTGTCCTAAGCATTTTTTCAGTATTGGACTTTGTATTGGAGTAACTATTGCCTTTAATATTACTTAAGCTTTGGACTTTGTATTGGAGTAACTATTGTCCTAAGCATTGTTTCAGTATTGGATTTTGTATTGGAGTAACTATTGCCCTTAATATTACTTTAGTATTGGACTTTGTATTGGAGTAACTATTGCCCTTGATATTACTTTAGTTTTGGACTTTGTATTGGAGTAACTATTGCCCTTAATATTACTTTAGTATTGGACTTTGTATTGGAGTTACTATCGTTCTTAATATTACTTTAGTTTTGGACTTTGTATTGGAGTAACTATTGTCCTTAATATTACTTTAGTTTTGAATNCATATTACTTTAGTTTTGGACTTTGTATTGGAGTAACTATTGTCCTAAGCATTTTTTCAGTATTGGACTTTGTATTGGAGTAATTATTGTCCTTAATATTACTTTAGCTTTGGACTTTGTATTGGAGTAACTATTGTCCTAAGCATTGTTTCAGTATTGAACTTTGTATTGGAGTAACTATTGCCCTTAATATTACTTTAATTTTGGACTTTGTATTGGAGTAACTATTGTCCTTAATATTACTTTAGCTTTGGACTTTGTATTTGAGTAACTATTGTCCTAAGCATTGTTTCAGTATCAGACTTTGTATTGGAGTAACTATTGCCCTTCATATTACTTTAGTTTTGGACTTTGTATTGGAGTAACTATTGTCCTTAATATTACTTTAGCTTTGGACTTTTTCTCCTTAATATTACTTTAGCTTTGGACTTTGTATTGGAGTAACTAT
>NW_018405710.1:0-210 GCF_002113885.1 Mizuhopecten yessoensis
TAATTTCACTTTACTGCTTCAATCATCATAAACGCCTGTCCATTATAATCTGTTTATGACGATTTGGTTTTTTACCAAAAAACGTTTTCTGGTTCTAAAGTATTGAATTTAGTGAGTCTTATTCTTTTAGTTAGAATTCAATCTGCACGGCATTGTGAGCTGCCAAATATAAAGGATTTTTTGTAAACTTTCAGATCGAATGACAGTTTT
>NW_018405710.1:4356-5784 GCF_002113885.1 Mizuhopecten yessoensis
TTTTTTTTTGTCCTGCATTAACTAATGATTCTCCTAATTGATAATCTTATCGCAGAAAGGATGTTGGCACTGAGGAAATAAAAAAATAATCTTTGAACAGAAAATGCTCAATGATCTGGCCAACCGGCATCATCATGCCTAAATAGATGCTTGTCCGTGAGAGGTCATAAAACGCCCGAATATGGCACCCATCCTCTCAAGGTGGAAATATTAGTATTTATGACGGCTGTAGCACTACTTGAGTAAGTGATTTATAAACTAGAATGCCACATCAAGGCATACTATTTGGTTTCTACCTAGCATGCTTCTTCTATGTTGTCCGCACTTTATTGTTATATCACNTTACATAGGGTGTACCCAATCCCTTTGACGGTATTCCGTCTTTGCGTATTGCAGAGTTATCTTCTCTTGTGAGCAGGTATTGATTGTTACGTCATTGGTTTGTGTGAGAAAATTTAGTCGTTTTCTCAAAAATTGATGACGTTACTCTCACAAACCAATGACGTCACAATCAATACCTGCTCACAAGAGAAGATAACTCTGCAATACGCAAAGACGGAATATTGTCAAAGGGATTGGGTACACCCTATGTAAGCCCTCTCCGTATGTACATATGTCAATATAAGTATAAATGGGGATGCTCAATTGATGGATCCGTTACTTTATATAAGGCTTACAACGGTGAACTATGAATGAGAACATTATTATAAAATGAATATTGCAAACAAATAAAAACATAGAAAAGCAACTTCGTCACAATTAAGGAAAAATATTCTTGAAATATTAATTTAAAATCCTTTCACGATAAATAATTCTGAACCAGCCATATGGTGCAGTGTAAATGCCGCATACAATTGTTCGGGGAGTAAAACAATACATAATTATGTATACTATAGTAACCTGTTTACGGTTATACTGTATATGATTATTATTCATGAGGAATTGATTAAGAAAATATATTATTGTGAAATACATGCAAATATATTGAGTATTGTATCATAAGACAAACCGTTAGTTGAGATACATCGTGTAAAGGTTGGCAGGAGTGGACGTGCTAGGCAAGTAGCTTGCTTAAGAGGTAAAGATGGATTTAACTTTCGCTTCAATCCCTGAACCTCACATTGCCGACTATATCGTCATTGCCATTTTCCTATGTATCTGTATGGGAATCGGTGTGTACTACGGTTACCAGACTAACAAAAACCCTACACTGGAAAATTACTTCTTCGGAAACCGACGGCTTCTGATAGCACCAGTATCTATGTCCCTGTTCGTGACGTTTGTTTCTGCTATTTCGGTCATGGGTGTCCCAGCTGAGGTTTACGTGTACGGAAGCGGAATTGTCTACAGCGTAGTGGCATACCTGTTGTCTATGTTATTAGTCAATTTTACCATAGTCCCTCTACTGTACCCGCTTAAACTGAACAG
>NW_018405710.1:10181-10636 GCF_002113885.1 Mizuhopecten yessoensis
TCAGGCCAGAACGTAAAAGAATGACGTCGCCGTTTGTAACGTCGCTTTTGATTGACTGATACAGCGGCGTAATAATGTATAACAGAAAAGAGTCCATCAATAAAAGTGGATTTCCACAGAAAGTGTGTATAGTAGATTTAAGTATAAGGATTGACTTGAATATATTTTATATGTTATGGAGATATAACACAAAAAACGGGAGGGTACCTTCACCATAAACCGGTTTATTTAGAGTACATTCCGTGTTTTGTGTTATATCTCCATAAATGAAAAATATATTCAAGTTAAACCTTAATTATAGATGGGTGTTCTTATCAACAAAATAAATACTCACGTGACTCACGTGAGATAATTATGGAACACTCTAACGTTAACAATATTAGCCTTTCCGTTTCGTTACCATGTCAGTACATTGACCCCTCAATACTTTGTAACAACGTAAACAAACAAAACCT
>NW_018405711.1:0-210 GCF_002113885.1 Mizuhopecten yessoensis
GGCTGAGGAATATCACAAGAACACTTTGAAAAAATATTAGGGGGGCTATAATTAGGCACATTCAGGATATCGGCCGATATTGTACGAGATAAAAAGATTAAGGTAGCAAAAAACACTCTAAATGGGTTTCTGAAAAAGCAAATGAAGTCTGGGATATCTAGACCCACACAACATAAGCAAGTTATCGAGGCAGTTGATTTAATAAAAATT
>NW_018405711.1:1628-1800 GCF_002113885.1 Mizuhopecten yessoensis
TATTGCTTATGACTTCGCGTGTCGGCTCATTAAAATATGTTGTTACAATTATGAAGTGATTATTGTGCTTGTGCATCATTATAAAGTTGCATATGATGTTACACGAGAAGAAATTTGTACAACCAAGGGATCTTTCCAGCGATAGATCAATTGAAATTGGTTAAATATGTTT
>NW_018405711.1:1843-5450 GCF_002113885.1 Mizuhopecten yessoensis
ATGCTTATATATTTCAGGTTGTCCACTTGGGAAACACGGTGTTGGTAATTGTGATTCAGAGTGTGATGTAGGGTGTGCCAATGGTCTGTGTGATCCAGTGACCGGAAAATGCGCATGTAATTATTCATATCTTAAGATTTTAATACTCAATGGAACCAAAAATGCAGCATGCCATTTGCCTGTTGAACGAGAGAAAACAAATCAGTTTATCATTCTTTTTTTTTAACGAGAACCATTGCGATAAAACGTATTTTAAGTACAAGAAAAAAGTGAAGGTCGTCATCATAACCTGATTCAAACTGTGGTGTTTTGACCTTGAATTGGGTTCGTATAGGCTTTCGATACAGTGATACCATTATATATGTCCTATCATGATGATACTATAACATTTACATTATAACATTATAACATTTTATAATTTGAGTAAATCAACATATGAAAAGCAGCGTTCAATTTTGCAATTCTACGTCTTATATATATATTTCCTGTAGACTGTTAACCTCATTGTACACAATGCATCCAATAAGTATATACATAGTGTACATGTTTCATTTTATTTTAAGACTGTGCTGATGGATACTTTCGGCCTGGATCTTTATGCATAGAATGTCCCTCAAATTGTTATGATAACGCATGCAATGTAGAATCCGGTGTTTGTTCCGGTAAGTGATTCATTATACTTCAGTTTAAAACACCAGTCATATAAAATTCTCATATTTCTTTTCGCATTTTGTGTTAATACAAATTCTTGTCAAAAATATATTGCATTCGATGTGGGGAGACAAATACATTTCAATTTTAAAATGATACAACATCTAAGGTATTTTTTGCTAATATGTATTAATCAACTTAATGATATCATGTTATAACTAAATAATTTTTATAATAAACGATTTATCTTGCTTAATGTTATTTCGGAATATACATGAATCAAGCACCATTGTGTACAATCACATTTTCAGTGACAATAAATGACCTAAAAATATGACGAAAAGGTAGCTTCTTACAATTTTTTCATATTCTAACGTGTTTTTCGTCATTTTCTACGAAAGCGTGTACTCCCGGGTATTATGGCGGCCGTTGCAATCAGGCTTGTCTGTTCAACTGTAAGGACAACCGATGTACGCAAATCAATGGAGAGTGTGAAGGTATGTATCACTGGAAGGCATGAAAAAAAAATGTATAGAATGTCTTAAATAAGGATCATTTAAGAAATAATATACTTTTCATATATTCTATTTCCCATATTAGCATACAGCATTCAGATCAATTTTGCATAAAAAATCCACGTTACTGACACAGATCCGAGTTTGAATTTTAATACGTCTAATGAATGAAAATTAAAAGGATATGCAAATTATAATAATGGTGTAGGATGTGCAGCCCTACAACTGAGAGAATAACAAAGTATAGTTAAAACGTGCACAGCTATTGTCGTTTTACGTAGGTTTTTCGGGAAAATGAACATAATCTTTGCGAATCAGGATCGGTAAGCAAGAACATGAACAAGTATGTAGAAAGAACACACAGCAGAGAAATAGTATGACATAAAAACACATTCCGGTAGAAGTACGCAAAAAAAACGAACAACATGGTTGTAAAATATCTGGTCCGATTATGATTTGGTGATGGAATGAATCCCGATCATCAAAATGAAAATTAAATTTCATCAAATTGAGGTAATATTAGAGTTGGAGAGCAAGAGGATACTTAATATATGTTTGACATGATTACAATACATGGTTGCTTTATATGTGATAGGTTTGTTTTGTATTTCAATATGTTGGTAAAAAATGTCGATATGAAACTATATACAGTTCGTTCTCATTTTTGATGGCCAGGCTGTGAAGATGGATTCTTCGGATCGTCCTGTGATGACTGCTCTGTTGGTTGTACTAGTCCAGTCTGTGACAAAATATCAGGAAATTGTAGTCGTAAGTATTAAAAACAGAGCACCTTATCTACTCACTACTAAATCATATTTCAAAATGTCTCATAATCTATTTTCCCGAGTGACAATGGGAGATCCAATTGTCAATGAAATCATAATGTCTTTACATAGTGGTTTTTTTTTCGTATTCATCATTAGTTTAAATTGCAATAAAGAAATTCGTTCAGATGTTTTAGAACGTGTATAAGATACATAGCATTGACGTTGTTACCGGCTTGTTGTTTCTTGAAAATAAATCAAACGTAGATACGAAAAAATCATTATAAAAAGAGTTAAAAACCTACTTATTAACTACAATCCATTAAAGCTTATTTAGACACCCTCGTATATGCGTATACTGCATACATAAGCATTATGTTCTAGAAACCCTCACGGAGGGACCGCAGTGGGGTAGTCAAGTGGTTAAGGGGTCTGACATTCTGCTACCACTAGCCTTTCACCATTTGTCACCGGTTGCTCAGTTAAATATCATAACTCGGACAAGTTGTTTCATGTATATCTCTTTCTTTACTATCTCCGAGAAACCGGGTATGCTGTTCCTAGTATAAGCCTGCTAATACATGCTGAGGGCAATGTATCTGCACGCCCTCTATAGAGTCAATATCAATGGCTCTATCAGTAACCTAGAGTACAGAACCGTCTCTCACAAGTCAGATTGTAAGGGGCAGTCGCCAGGTACTGGCCGTAGGTTGGTGGTTTGTCCCCGGAAACTCCAGCTTTCCTCCGCCATCAAAACCTGGCACGGCCTTAAATGACTATAGCTGTTAATAGGAAGTAAAACTAAAACAAACCAAACTCCGGAAACTCCAAATATCTAACCTGATTAGGTATGTGGTAATAAGTGTTCTGAATTATCCAAATGCATGTTGTAAGATGCGTCTAGTGTGGACGATTTCCATGATTAATGACTGCTTTAAGCGCAAAGTTCATGGATTGGTTAAAATTCGTCCCTATATTTCACATAAATTTGCATTTCGTACTTGTGTTTTATCTTTCAAATATTACCAAGAACTAGGACAATAATAGAATATGTCAAAACATTTTATAATACAATGTTGATCCCATGATCCTGTCCTTTTCAATTTCAATAAATGTTATTGTCAAAGGACAAATGGATTGGGCAGCAGGCATGATCTATTTACGGCCTTTCCAAACATAGTAACAAACAGTGGTACAAGCATAGACATAGACATTAGAGCATACAATCAAATACATAATCAGATTAGGGGAAACAATTACTAATACTCATTTCTATTATAATTGAATCTAATGGTTTAAATTATAACCTTTTATTTTGATACCGAAAAGACATATAATATATTTATTTATTATATGCATGAACATTTCTCAAACTCATGTAAACTGGTTATCCGTTGAATATCGATTTCTAAATATAACCTATATGGAAATTCCCCGGAACCTGTCATAGCGCATGCGCAGGTAGACCGGAACACGATATGTCAGATGACATTATAAGATGGCTGCTGGCGAACGTTTCTCCTCCGTTACATCAGAAAAAAACCTATTTGAGGATAAAGATTATGTTAACATAAAAAGGGCCACTGAACACGCAGTGCATGTCCTCAATGCTTATCTTAAGAATAAAAACTAGATGATGTCTTCGAAAGCTACGATGCTGACCTGTTGAATTCAAAC
>NW_018405711.1:6070-6500 GCF_002113885.1 Mizuhopecten yessoensis
AAAAAACCGGAAGATAAACACATTACTATTGTGTCTTCATCTCAAGAGAATAGTATATAAACACATTATTTATAAAATATTATTTATGGTATATTCAAGCCTTCGTCCCTTTTAATAAAACCTAGTTTGAACAAATACCTTATCTATCTTTTTTTTTTTTGTAAAGTGAACAATGGATGTATATTACCTCAAAGGACTGCTGATGTTATTATTTTAGCATGCAAACCTAGATATTATGGTGATACCTGCAACACAAGCTGTCCGTCCAATTGTAAAGGGACTATATGCAATCAGACCAGTGGGTTATGGTCAGTTTTTTTTTTAAGGTTATAGGCGAAGATACATATGTCAGGATTTGTTAATGTCTTTCATATTAGGATCTCTATTTGTTATCGCATTTGCTACGGTTAGGTAGTACAGTAGAAATGGT
>NW_018405712.1:0-211 GCF_002113885.1 Mizuhopecten yessoensis
TTGTTACACACCTAACCAACTGTACGACACACCCATTACAATTATTTTTGTTACACACCTAACCAGCTGTACGACACACACATTACAATTATAGTGGTTACACACCTAACCAGCTGTATGACACACACATTAAAATTATAGTTGTTACACACCTAACAAGCTGTACGATACACCCATTACAATTATAGTTGTTACACACCTAACAAGCTGT
>NW_018405712.1:4333-5194 GCF_002113885.1 Mizuhopecten yessoensis
AACGCCTCTTCGACTTAACTTTCCGTTACTCATTTGTCAGAGTTGCTCCTCAAAATACCTTATTAGTATCCGGAGCTGTCTTGATAGATGCTTCTATTAGACAATAAACGACCTAGTCATGTTTTTTCTTTGAATGACAGAGACTTCTACTATTTGGAATTTCAATGACACAGATAAAGACGTGTTATAAGTTACTTTAGAAGTACCGTAGATCGTTGTTGATCCATTCAGAATGCGTGACATACGCTATTCAGCACGTAGCTTCACGTTTTACTGGTATCACCTGGTTCTATGTGTGTTAATGATACAGAGTCCTTTGGTTTTGTGTCTTCTTTGTTCCCGTTGTTTCGTACCAACTTAGAACTACAATATCGTCGTTGTTTTGACCTTGTGATATATTGTTTTGACCTTGTGATATATTGTTTTGACCTTGTGATATATTGTTTTGACCTGTGATATATTGTTTTGACCTGTGATATATTGTTTTGACCTTGTGATATATTGTTTTGACCTGTGATATATTGTTTTGACCTGTGATGTATTGTTTTGACCTGTGATGTATTGTTTTGACCTTGTGATATATTGTTTTGACCTGTGATATACATGTATTGTTTTGACCTGTGCTATATTGTTTTGACCTGTGATATATTGTTTTAACCTTGTGATATATTGTTTTGACCTGTGATATACTGTTTTGACCTTGTGATATATTGTTTTGACCTGGTGATATATTGTTTTGGCCTGTGATATATTGTTTAGACCTTGTGATATATTGTTTTGAACTGTGATACATTGTTTTGACCTGTGATATATAGATTTGACCTTGTGATATATTGTTTTGGCCTGTGATATATTGTTTTG
>NW_018405712.1:6428-6520 GCF_002113885.1 Mizuhopecten yessoensis
CTTTGACCTTGTGATATATTGTTTTAACATGTGATATATTGTTTTGACTTGTGATATATTGTTTTGACATGTGATATATTGTTTTGACCTGT
>NW_018405712.1:8640-9264 GCF_002113885.1 Mizuhopecten yessoensis
CTATATTGTTTTGACCTGTGATATATTGTTTTCTACTTTATTCAAGGACTAAGTCCATCCATTCTCAGTGAAGGATGTATACGCTTTCAATAACGCTTAAAGACTTACTCGTCGAACATAATTCTGCCACTCTCGACTGAATATTGCCACGCTTTCGCGAAGCCTCCGACTTCTATTGAGCCCTGGATAAGGATGGTGACGAGACCTGCCAGCATAATTCCCACCTGGAACGTGTCGGTCCATAACACCGCCTTCATACCACCCTAGTGAAATAAACAGCGCAATCATTATAATCGTCTGAAGTGACACATAATACCACCATCATACCACCCTGGAGAAAAAAAACTGCGCCACCATTATAACCGTCTGAGGTAACTAATAATACCACCATCATACCACCCTGGAGAAATAAACAGCAGTATTATAGAAGTTTGATATTATATACTCACAATAGTAGTGTAGAAGGTATATTATATACTTACACTGGTACTGCAGATGATACAAATAGTATATACTCACAATGGTAGTGTAGATCATACAGATAGTATATACTCACAATGGTTGTGTAGATGATACAGGTAGTATATACTCACAGTGGTAGTGTAGATGATACAGATAGTATAT
>NW_018405712.1:10475-10547 GCF_002113885.1 Mizuhopecten yessoensis
GTATATACTTACAATGGTAGTGTAGATGGTATATTATATACTCACAATGGTAGTGTAGATGGTACAGATATT
>NW_018405712.1:11246-11930 GCF_002113885.1 Mizuhopecten yessoensis
CAGAAGGTATATTATATACTTACAATGGTAGTGTAGAAAATACACACGAGTCCGACTGCCCACACAGACCCCCATAACGTGAACCCAGTCACTGTGGAGATCAACAGTTTATACGTTAGTAAGTCTGTACACTCACACGTCCCAAGTTAACATACTTCACCATCATAATATTATCGTCATATGAATAAAAAGTATAATACGTTTAATTTCTGTTTGCAATTTATCAAAACAAAGGAATATGTCATGCTTTGAAGCTATTATAACAATGTTGTATCCTACTTTGTCTTTGGTATGTAAAAGTTCTCTCCAAGTATAACAAAGTTCTCTACTAGTATGACAANAGTATAACAAAGTTCTCTCCAAGTATAACAAAGTTCTCTCCAAGTATAACAAAGTTCTCTCCAAGTATAACAAAGTTCTCTACAAGTATAACAGTATAACAAAGTTCTCTCCAAGTATAACAAAGTTCTCTCAAAGTATGATAAAGTTCTCTCCAAGTATAACAAAGTTCTCTCAAAGTATGACAAAGTTCTTAACTAGCATATAACAAGGTATACCCTTGTTTAACACAGTTATCTCCTTTTAAAACGAGGTTCTCTCCTAGTATAGCAAAGTTAACTCCTAGTATAGCAATGTTCTCTCCTAGTATAGCAAAGTTTTCTCCTTATGTAACAAAGTTATCTC
>NW_018405712.1:26047-50271 GCF_002113885.1 Mizuhopecten yessoensis
CTGTTCTCTCCAAACATAACAAAGTTCTCTTGTTTTATAACAAATTATAGTCCTGGTGATACAAAGTGGTCTTCCAATACAACACAGATCCCTCTAGTAGGCGCTTTGACAAATTCTTCTCTAGAAATTTAAAGTAATAAAATAAGTACTAGGCTTTGTGAAATACAGTAGACTTACATTAAACTCGTATGAATCTCAACACGGTGTTATTATTGTATAATACACTCGTATTAATCTTACCACGGTGTTATTATTGTATAATACACTCGTATTAATCTAACCACGGTGTTATTTTTGTATAATACACACGTATTAATCTTACCACGGTGTTATTATTGTATAATACACTCATATTAATCTCACCACGGTGTTAATATTGTATAATACACTCGTATTAATCTCACCACGGTGTTATTATTGTATAATACACACGTATACACACATATGTTACAATGTATCATACACACGTATACACACATATGTAACAATGTATCATACACACGTATACACACATATGTTACAATGTATCATACACACTATACACATATATGTTACAATGTATCATACACACGTATACACACATATGTTACAACGTAACTGTTCACGTGTAGAATTTGTATTGTGTTGTTCTTCAGTATGCCTTACCAGCATTCATGGCCAAGGACGGGGCATACAGTACAATGGACATGTACAGAACCTGGAAATATAACGAGAAACACAATAATAAATTAAAAAAACACTTACGTACATAATAAAACAAAACAAAAAAAGTATAGGTCACACGTCTGTGACGATAACGGAAAATGTGTCCGCTTCAAAAACTAACAAAGGAATGCCGCAAAATCAACAAAACCGTAATTTGAATGCAAAATCGATTAAACTAGGGCAAAATGTGATGGCAGGAACGTTTGACATTGATCTGGGACTAGTGATAAAGTACAAGTAGACCACAACCAGGGGTTCCGGAAGGGTAAGCGTCTTCTGCTTCATCGACGACCCCCGCCATGTAAATGTATGTTAAATCCATTAAAGATCACGTCCTCAAAGCAAGCCCCGGTGCAGTGACAACAATACAACAAGGAGTGACATTCCATCATACAAAGTCAACTTGTCTATAGCTTTCATAAAAACGCAGAATTTCGATAACCATTACTTGTAAAAACTAATTATATACTACAGATACAGTTTTATCAGCGTAGATCAATGAAGAATATAGATAATGTAAGATAAGTACAGAGAAATATAGCTATCTAATGTGACAAATGTCCTGTGCATTATATACATTTTGCTGCACCGTGCTGCTGTTCCGAATGAGCCCGTAGACCTAGAGCTATCAGTGGTATATCGCCACTTATCTCACAGACCTTTTTAATAGTATATGTGATACGGCATCTCCAAATCATTCATTTTTAGTCAGCTATACTAACAAAATATTAACAGTGAGCTCACCATCTGGACGACGTAAATAATGGATACCAGGGAGCGTGTAGGACTACCGAATCTCATCTCCAGGTACTGAAAGTAAAAAATAATTATATACCATAGCGTATACATTGGATATCGGGGAGTGTGCAGGACTACCGAATCTCATCTCCAGGTACTGAAAGTAAAACATAATTATATAACATAGCGTATCCAATGAATATCAGGAATCATTTAAAACTCCCGTGTTCAAATTATCGTACCAGTATCCCCCTACCCCTGTCCCAATTATCGTACCAGTATCCCCCTCCCCCTGTCCCAATTATCGTACCAGTATCCCCCTCCCCGTGTCCCAATTATCGTCCTAGTATTCCCTCCCCCTGTCCCAGTTATCGTCATAGTATCCCCCTCCCCCTGTCCCAATTATTGTACCAGTATCCCCCTCCCCCTGTCCCAAATATCGTACCAGTATCCCCCTCCCCCTGTCCCAATTATCGTACCAGTATCCCCCTCCCCCTGTCCCAATTATCGTACCAGTATCCCCCCTCCCCTATCCCTATTATCGTACCAGTATCCCCCTACCCCTATCCCAGTTATCGTACCAGTATCCCCCCTTCCCCTGTCCAAATTATTGTATAAGTACCCCCTCCACGTGTCCCATATTTTGTACTTATATCCCCCTCCTTTCTATCCCAGTTATCGTACTAGTATTCCTCCACACCCTGTCCAAGTTAACGTACCAGTATTCCTCTACCCCTATCCCAGTTATCGTACCAGTATCCCCCCTCCCCCCTTGTCCCAGTAATCGAACCAGTATTCCTCCATCCCCTGTCTCTTTTATCGTAGTACCAGTATTCCCCCTCCTCCTTATCCAGTTACCCTACTATAAGCTCCCTCCTTCCTATCCAGTTACCCTAATAGAAGCTCCCTCCTACCTTACTAGACGCTCCCTCCTCCCTATCTAGTTACCCTAATAGAAGATCCCTCCTCCCTATCCAGGTACCCTACTATAAGCTCCCTCCTCCCTATACAGTTACCCTACCAGAAGCTCCCTCCCCCTTATCCAGTTACCCTACTATAACCTCCCTCCTTCCTATCCAGTAGCCTTACTAGAAGCTCCTTCCCCCATCCAGTTACCCTACTATAACCTCCCTCCTTCCTATCCAGTTACCCTACTATAAGCTCCCTCCTCCCTAACCAGTTACCCTACTAGAAGCCCCCCCCTCCCTATCCAGCTACCCAACTAGACGCCCCCTCCTACCTTACTAGAAGCTCCTTCCCCCATCCAGTTACCCTACTATAACCTCCCTCCTTCCTATCCAGTAGCCTTACTAGAAGCTCCTTCCCCCATCCAGTTACCCTACTATAAGCTCCCTCCTTCCTATCTAGTAACCTTACTAGAAGCTCCTTCCCCCATCCAGTTACCCTACTATACGCTCCCTCCTTCCTATCTAGTAACCTTACTAGAAGCTCCTTCCCCCATCCAGTTACCCTACTATAACCTCCCTCCTTCCTATCCAGTAGCCTTACTAGAAGCTCCTTCCCCCATCCAGTTACCCTAATAGAAGCTCCCTCCTACCTTACTAGAAGCTCCTTCCCCCATCCAGTTACCCTACTATAACCTCCCTCCTTCCTATCCAGCTAACCTACTAGAAGCTCCCTCCACCCTATCCAGTTACCCTCCTAGAAGCTCCCTCCTCCCTATATAGGTACCCTAATAGAAGCTTCCCCCTCCCTATCCAGTTACGCTACTAGAAGCTTCCTCCTCGCTATCCAGTTACCCTAATAGAAGCTTTCTCCTCCCTATCCAGTTGCCCTACTAGAAGCTCCCTCCTTCCTATCCAGTAACCTTACTAGAAGCTCCTTCCCCTATCCAGTTACCCTAATAGAAGCTCCCTCCTCCCTATCCAGTTACCCTACTAGAAGCTCCCTCCTCGTCGTACACGTTACACACACACTTATATTAAAGCTTTTTTTCATTTCATCTCGCGATAAAATTCTATATGATAGAGTGTTTGTCTGATACAAGCTTAAATTTCTTTATGACTAGTACAAACATATTTTTATTAACGTTCCGTGGATAATAATCTTGTTCCAATATTTCAATTAATCTATTGTTTTTGACCCTTTACATATAAAGAAAAAACAACATTTGTCGCTTTCCTGATAAAACAACAGGGTGATCTTTGATGAGGCTGGCCTCCGGATTTCCTGATAAAACAACAGGGTGATCTTTGATGAGGCTGGCCTCCGGATTTCCTGATAAAACTACAGGGTGATCTTTGATGAGGCTGGCCTCCGGATTTCCTGGCTCGTGAAATAGAAATACATTAACTCAAACTGTACAATTTGTACTTTCAATTAGTTGTTTAGGTGTAAGGAGCGGAATGTATAAGGTTTAATTCATAACCAAACATGAACATGATTCCATAGAAAGACCAAACACACAATACAGTAGACAATACATTGATAGATATTACAGAATTAGACCTTCCATGTTCAAATTAATTAACTTAATTTCTGTTAGAAATAAGAAGAAATTGACTAATCTTTACACATTTTTAATAGCTGCTTCACAACTGAGATCAAATGAATAATTACATGTATTGTCCATCCTCCATAATATGTCTGTGTTGCTGTGTATCACTCACTCAGTTTTGTAAAATGTGTCGTAATGTTTATGCTGATAAGCCGAAAGGCTAAAGGCCAATACACTTATAAACTCACCAAACAGCACAAACTGACTCTCATGTATATGTATGCGATATCTGAAGTACAAATGTCTCAAATTATCTCTACAGTAAAAGGTGACTCACAATTATCTCTACAGTAAAAAGTGACTCACAATTATCTCTACAGTAAAAAGTGACTCACAATTATCTTTACAGTAAAAAATGACTCGAGATTTTCTCTACAGTAAAAAGTGACTCACAATTATCTCTGCAGTAAAAGGGACTCGAAATTATCTCTACAGTAAAAGGTGACTCACAATTATCTCTACAGTAAAAAGTGACTCGAAATTATCTCTACAGTAAAAGGTGACTCACAATTATCTCTACAGTAAAAAGTGACTCACAATTATCTTTACAGTAAAAAATGACTCGAGATTTTCTCTACAGTAAAAAGTGACTCACAATTATCTCTGCAGTAAAAGGGACTCGAAATTATCTCTACAGTAAAAGGTGACTCACAATTATCTCTACAGTAAAAAGTGACTCGAAATTATCTCTACAGTAAAAGGTGACTCACAATTATCTCTACAGTAAAAAGTGACTCACAATTATATCTATAGTAAAAAGTGACTCACAATTATCTCTACAGTAAAAAGTGACTCGAAATTATCTCTACAGTAAAAGGTGACTCACAATTATCTCTACAGTAAAAAGTGACTCACAATTATATCTATAGTAAAAAGTGACTCACAATTATCTCTACAGTAAAAAGTGACTCGAAATTATCTCTACAGTAAAAAGTGACTCACAATTATCTCTACAGTAAAAAGTGACTCACAATGATCTCTGCAGTAAAAGGTGACTCACAATTATCTCTACAGTAAAAAGTGACTCACAATTATATCTATAGTATAAAGTGACTCGAAATTATCTCTACAGTAAAAAGTGACTCACAATTATCTTTACAGTAAAAAATGACTCGAGATTTTCTCTACAGTAAAAAGTGACTCACAATTATCTCTGCAGTAAAAGGGACTCGAAATTATCTCTACAGTAAAAGGTGACTCACAATTATCTCTACAGTAAAAAGTGACTCACAATTATCTTTACAGTAAAAAATGACTCGAGATTTTCTCTACAGTAAAAAGTGACTCACAATTATATCTATAGTAAAAAGTGACTCACAATTATATCTATAGTAAAAAGTGACTTACAATTATCTCTACAGTAAAAAGTGACTCACAATTATATCTATAGTAAAAAGTGACATACAATTATCTCTACAGTAAAAAGTGACTCACAATTATCTCTACAGTAAAAATTACTCGAAATCTGTACTTAGTGACTCGAAATTATCTCTACAGTAAAAATGACTCGAAATCTGTTCTTAGTGACTCAAATATCTCTAAATTCTCTTACATTGTTAAGTGACACAATATTAGTTCTTTAATAAAAGTGTAAAAATGACTTTTACTGTAAAAGTTGACACAACAGTGTAAATTTACTCTATCTCTACAGTGTTGAGTGACTCAAATATCTTTCCATAGTACGAAGTGACACAAAACATCAACTATTACTAAGTAGCAGGAAGCTGGGTTTACTAGCTTATCCTTGACAAAGAAACCATACAAATAATAGCTTTGAAGACATACATGTACTAATATGCTGTGATATATTAAAACTTGTGTTGCACCGGTCACGGCCTACAGTATGTATATTATGTAGGCTCGGTTATAATTGTTTATGCGTGGTCAGATGTAACATAAATTACCGACCTATCAAGTACGTTTCCTGCCCCAGCCTGAAGCCGGGCTGACCGATGACTCCCTCACACTTGTTTTCAGGTAGCTCTACATATTTAAAACGATTGTACACGAACTACAGTATTTTTTTAGAGAAAAATAACTCTCCATAATTAATACCAGACTCTATTCTAAAACCTCAAAACTTTTCATTTCAGCTTATCACTTCAATCTCCACGGTAACACGAAATAGGATATTGTGATGCTGCACGTGACAGCCCTGACCTACGTATTCAGTGGAATCCACGTCACGTTGATTATCACGGAGTCGAGGTTTATCTAGAGCACGGTTGAATGTACTCCGTGTGCTGCTTTCGACATAACTGTAACGTACTGAAACCATTTCACAGGTGTTTGGCAAATAACGCAGTAGGAACATTTCAGAATGCACTCTGCTCTACATCACAGACACTAAATCTGAGCAAGACCCACCCATAATGTTAGCTTAGGCTACTGCAGTGATAAGGTCACGTATGTATTATATGCTGATTCTGGTATTTTGTTATGTCCTCGTGTGGCCACCCTCACACTAAAGATCGACCAATGTCGTATGTAAAAATCAAACATATTGATTTCGTTAACACAACAAATATAATAATGATAATAACAATCTAAAGAACTGTCTCTGATCGTTTCCCTTTTTTATACAATATACCTATTACAACATGAATACGCTATTTGATACTTGTGGATATGGTTATCTAACAACTCGTATTAATGATTTATCATCAGAAATGTGATGTAAGGGGGGAGAGCATTTAAACTCATTTTAGATAATTTCTCAAACACCTAGAAACTTTCGCGTTGTGCGGAGGGAAACTTGAAGTAAACATCTTAAAATAAAAGTGATATGGATCGACACACAAGCCAAACCTACATATCCAAGGCCTTGTCGTGGACCCGCTCCAAATACACTGCTTGTTGTACCCCTCGTCGCCGTACCAAGGCCCTGTCGTGGACCCGCTCCAAATACACTGTTTGTTGTACCCCTCGTCTCCTTACCAAGGCCCTGTTGTGGAACCATTCCAAATACACTGCTTGCTGTACCCTTGTCTCCCTACCAAGGCCCTGTCGTGGACCCATTCCAAATACACCGCTTGCTGTACCCTTGTCTCCCTACCAAGGCCCTGCCGTGGACCCATTCCAAATACACTGTTTGTTGTTACCCTTGTCTTCCTACCAAGGCCCTGTCGTGGACCAACCCCAAATACACTGCTTGTTGTACCCCTCGTCTCCCTGCCAAGGCCCTGTCGTGAACCCATATCAAATACACTGTTTGTTGTACCCCTTGTCTCCCTACCAAGGCCCTGTCGTGAACCCATTCCAAATACACTGTTCGTTGTACCCCTTGTCTCCCTACCAAGGCCCTGTCGTGGCCCCGCTCCAAATACACTGCCTGTTGTCCCCCTCGTCTCCCTGTCAAGGCCCTGTCGTGAACCCATTCCAAATACACTGTTTGTTGTTACCCTTGTCTTCCTACCAAGGCCATGTCGTGGACCCGCTCCAAATACACTGTTTGCTGTGCCCTTGTCTCCCTCCCAAGGACCTGCCGTGGACCCACTCCAAAAAAACTGTTTGTTGTACCCCGTGTCTCCCTACCAAGGCCCTGCCGTGGACCCATTCCAAATACACTGTTTGTTGTACCCTTGTCTCCCACCCAAGGACCTGTCGTGGACCCGCTCCAATTACACTGCCTGTTGTACCCCTTGTTTCCCTACCAATGCCCTATCTTGCACCCACTCCAAATACACTGCGTGTTGTACCCCTTGTCTCCATACCATGGCCCTGTCGTGGACCCGCTCCAAATACACTGCCTGTTGTACCCCTAGTCTCCCTGCCAAGGCCCTGTCGTGGACCCATTCCAAATACACTGTTTGTTGTACCCCTCGTCTCCCTACCAAGGCCCTATCGTGGACCCACTCCAAATTCACTGCGTTTTGTACCCCTTGTCTTCCTACCAAGGCCCTGTCGTGGACCCACTCCAAATACACTGTTTGCTGTACCCTTGTCTCCCTCCCAAGGACCTGTCGTGGACCCACTCCAAAAAAACTGTTTGTTGTCCCCCGTGTCTCCCTACCAAGGCCCTGTCGGAGACCCATTCCAAATACACTGCCTGTTGTACCCACTGTTTCCCTACCAATGCCTGTCGTGGACCCGCTCCAAATACACTGCTTACTGTACCACTTGTCTCCCTACCAAGGCCCTGTCGTGGACCCGCTCCAAATACACGGTTTGCTGTACCCTTGTCTCCCTCCCAAGGACCTGCCGTGGACCCACTCCAAAAAAACTGTTTGTTGTACCCCGTGTCTCCCTACCAAGGCCCTGTCGGAGACCCATTCCAAATACACTGCCTGTTGTACCCATTGTTTCCCTACCAATGCTTGTCGTGGACCCGCTCCAAATACACTGCCTGTTGTACCCATTGTTTCCCTACCAATGCCTGTCGTGGACCCATTCCAAATACACTGCCTGTTGTACCCATTGTTTCCCTACCAATGCCTGTCGTGGACCCGCTCCAAATACACTGCCTGTTGTACCCATTGTTTCCCTACCAATGCCTGACGTGGACCCATTCCAAATACACTGCCTGTTGTACCCATTGTTTCCCTACCAATGCCTGTCGTGGACCCATTCCAAATACACTGCCTGTTGTACCCCTTGTTTCCCTACCAATGCCCTATCTTTGACTCACTCCAAATACACTGCGTGTTGTACCCCTTGTCTTCCTACCAAGGCCCTGTCGTGGACACACTCCAAATACACTGCGTGTTGTACCCCTTGTCTTCCTACCAAGGCCCTGTCGTGGACACACTCCAAATACACTGCGTGTTGTACCCCTTGTCTTCCTACCAAGGCCCTGTCGTGGACCCACTCCAAGTACACTGCGTGTTGTACCCCTTGTCTCCATTCCATGGCCCTGTCGTGGACCCACTCCAAATCCACTGTTTGCTGTACCCTTGTCTCCCTCCCAAGGACCTGCCGTGGACCCACGCCAAAAAAACTGTTTGTTGTACCCCGTGTCTCCCTACCAAGGCCCTGTCGGAGACCCATTCCAAATACACTGCCTGTTGTACCCATTGTTTCCCTACCAATGCCTGTCGTGGACCCGCTCCAAATACACTGCCTGTTGTACCCCTCGTTTCCCTACCAAGGACCTGTCGTGGACCCACTCCTAAATGTATCCGCTCCGAACCAGGGCTAGCTACGCCTCCAGGCTACCGTAACCTGTTAAGACTTAACATAAGGATAACATTCCATCAAATCTAAAGTAAAGTTTTTATATGTCACGTGATAACTATGTATTGTTGGTCAATTCATCAACGGTACCGATTCGCGGCATGTTATTGAAATGAAAACGAGGCATCACGTGACAAATGTTTGCATACACAAGTAATGAGCCGCATTAAATAGTCGGATGATATATCTAATTGCATTTCCGTGTAGTAACATATAATGGCGGAATATGTAACTCGGGATTAAAAAACGTCAGAATATTAATTAATTCAGACCGGAGCGTCCTTCATAAATTATTTATCACAACATGTTTTCACCCTCGTTATATATTCCATACATAATATACTCTTAATTAGTACTGTCGCAATAATATACTCTTAATTAGTACTGTCGCAATAATATACACTTAATTAGTACTGTCGCGACAATTACCCTGCATGTAGCATTCTTTCTGTTATATTACGCCTTAGAAGACAACATTTAATGTGTGAAAATAACAGTAGTCAGGTCTGATTTGTAGAACTACAGAAAAGCATTTTCCGTTAATTATTTTATTTACCTGGTATGCACTGGTAACCCTTAGCCTATAGAAGACCGGCATATAAATATGAGCGGCTGCTCCGATGGTGAAGAAGTAGCCCAGTCCAATCCACCAGTACATGGTCGTATAAGTGTACATCTCCGACGGCGTCCCTAGCAACGTAATGGCTGACATGAAGCTGGCCAGGAGGGACAGGGCCACAGGGATGGCGCTCATGTTCCCTCCCGCCAAAAGGAAGTCTTTAATGTTCTGTCTTCTTCTGTCTTTGATGGCGTAGAACATACCAATGCCAGCAGACACACAGAGAAGGAGGCCGAACAAGACATAATCCACCACCCCGAATGTGTTCCTTTCTCCAGTCTGAAAACTGTATTTCTTTTCTTCGTCCATGTTATCGTATCTACCGCTTCTTCGGGACTGACTGCAGCATGTAACTCACAAGTATGTCAAACTATCAGAATAAGGTTGTAAATAGTCTTATCTACTACCGTAAACGTTGCGATCTAGCTGCTGGCTCCTGTTCTCCAGCAGTCCTAGTATCAGAATGCTAATGCCTTTTAAATACGTGGTTTAACTTAGTTACGTTTCACAACAGACTATATCGTAAAAGTAGGTTTCCACACCAGCCAAGTTTCGCGGGTTAAGATAATTGCACAATTACAAAGTAGATGGAAATCTCATACAGCCTCGATCCGTACGTTGACCTCTGCCTTGCGGTGCTGTGCCTCGAGTTCACACACGCGGGCTATTTGTTGTTTTAGTGTGAAGCTGAATGAAGCGCTGGTCTAGATTTTACTTACGGGTCGTGCTATTCCATATTATCGCTTATAACGAGAGAAGTGAGGGCCGAATAGCACGTGGAGTTCAGCACACATTGCCATGTGTTCAATAGTTTATCAACGAAAAGAAACAGGTAATAAATAGACAGCTGTTATAGCTACGTAGATGCGTTCATGTCCTGACTTTCGGCGACAGTAGATAACACGCTTAAATTATAAGTAGAACATTTGTATGGTGGCATATTTCTGCCATCATCTAGCTGCTTACGTATGTCGACATAATTATTGAAAGATGTCGACATAATCTGAGAAGATGTCGACATAACTTTTAAATTATGTCGACATATTATCACATTTGCCGAGATAATTTTGCCGAGATAATTATATCGTAAGTGGGTAACTCGGCTTTTTATCGTGTTAATGCTCGGGTGTGACAACGACTTGCTACTGACGACTTGCCACTTACGACTTATTTATGTAAAATCCCTCTGTGATTAATAAACTCTGTACATCATAGTAACCTACTGTAATATCCATATATTTGATTTCCCATATTTACATTGATTTTACCAAGTTACTCACCAGTATAGTCACCACTGTCAAGTCAGCATCAGCCCACCTTCGCGGTCCTCATGCACAAGCCTCGGTTTGGGAAGTCGGAAATAATCTACTAGGATGTCGACATAAATAAGTCGTAAGTGGCAAGTCGATGTCACACCCGAGCATTAACACGATAACAAGGCGAGTTATCCACTTACGATATAATTATCTCGGCAAATGTGATAATATGTCGACATAGTTTAAAAGTTATGTCGACATATTCTCATATTATGTCGAAATATTCTCAGATTATGTCGACATCTTTCAATAATTATGTCGACATACGGAACTCGTAAGTCGCAAGTGGATGGCAGAAATATGCCACCATACTTTTGTATAAGACTTCTGACACCTTCACAGACAAGGGTAACGTCGCTACACCAAAGCGATGCCAATCGAAGACAATCTAGATAACCACAGACCAATATATATAGTGTCAACCTTGTCAACAATGTGATAAAGGATAATCTGCTTCACAATGCAGAGTCAGGTTTTAGGACAACATTAATGCCAGACTAGAATCCAGTACACCTGGTAGATAACTAGATTGCTACCGTTTATAGAAATGTTGTACTTGTATAGAGGAAGGTGAATGGGTTGTCACCCATCACCGATAAGTTATGGCAGTGTGTGTTCTCACTTGTACCCAAATCCTAATGGACAGCCGTACATGGGACAGAAGTGGGAATAACTGTGAATAGAATGGAGTTTATGGAATAGTTTTATTAAATAAAAAATAATTATTTGCATCATTAAAACCAAAATTATAATTCTGAACGATAGTGTATGTTAATTGTTTTTGTTTTCCACAGCTTGTAAATGTAAACACACACAGTCAATTCACAATTATCATGAGACATATCATGTTGCACATAACTGTACAGAGCAGGACCTCTTCTCACACAAACCGAGTTTGGCTGCTGACCTGTCACATACATTTTGTGTAGAGATTAGGTAGCCAGTGGTTTGCCTGGATAACGAATCCCGGCCTTTAACAGAGCTTTCGATTAGTAAATCTTAAAGGGTCTCGTTATCAAATTCTAAATACATCTAGTTTTCCTCATAATTACACAATAAATGTCTGTTGTTAATCACGGAAAACATCGGTTTTTCCCCACTTGACACCATCTACAGTGTCACAGAGATGCGTGCTTTACTTTGTCCCGCTATAGTTTATATATAGTAACATGCAGGCTTGAGGGATTATATTGCCCCTTCATTTTTTATTATACCGATGTCGAGAGTCTTTATCTATACTCTTTCACTACCGTCTGCAGTGAAGTCTCGATAAACAAACTGAGGGGTCAAGGTCGAATACCAGTTGTATTCACCTTTCACATGTGACGGAGCCACTGGTTTGTCTTTGATGTCATAATTATGAGACAATGCACTGATTTCTATTTACAGTTTATTTGCATCTATATACATATATACAGGTACATGTCCATACGTTCACCGCAACACTTTCCCTGCTCACACGTTGTCTCTCCAACGTTCGTACCACAACTCCCAATAGTTACGTCCTCTCTCGTGCACCTCACAAAACTAAACTGAACTCTACACCCACACACAACCTGTCCTATCTCCACTGTAACACACACCACCCTTCGTTCTCGTGACACTGTAACACACACCACCCTTTGTTCTCATGACACTGGCCATTCTCAATTAACATTTCTCCCTAACGGTCCGAGCTTTAATTGACAACTTATTAAGATCTCCAGAACCAAGTACTATGTCTCTACATTTAAATTGCACGCCTAATCTTAAACAATTAAACAACTACAGACTCTCCACAGACACTCACTGATAAGTACAGCTGCGGCTGACACAAGAACCACTGACCACTCTGACCCCTATACTGGCCCACTTGACTCTCCTACTACTCTCAAAGGTAACACTTTTTCACACACTTAACTGGTTCGTTTATTTCATGCGGGAGGTTACGGAAGCTGCCGATTGAAAAGGACAGCGAAGTCAATGCAAGTCCGGTAAACAATAAAAAAAATAATTCTTTTTTAGAAAAATTAAGTAGAGACTTATTATTAATAATATACATACATGAGGATACTTTACATCTTCTCCAAGACGATACCACATAAAACAACAATTATGCCGATTGCCAGGACACATCATCGTACACACAAACACAAATTATCATTGTGTGAAATTGTAATTATGCAGCTAGCGTATACGGGAAATGGATTGAATACGGAGTTAACAAATCAAATTATGATATAAAGGGTTCTCCTTATTAAAGTCATTGATAGAGGCAGGTCAGCAGTCGTCGTAGACACCATTGATTATAACGGCAAGGTCGTGACACTGCTACAGGTCAGCAGTCGTCGTAGACCCCAATGATTATAACGGCAAGGTCCTGACCCTGATACAGGTCAGCAGTCGGCGTAGACACCAATGATTATAACGGCACGGTCGTGACCCTGATACAGGTCAGGAGTCGTCGTAGACACCAATGAATATAACGGCAAGGACGTGACCCTGCTACAGGTCAGCAGTCGCCGTAGACACCAATGAATATAACGGCAAGGTCGTGACCCTGATGCAGGTCAGCAGTCGTCGTAGACACTAATGATTATAACGGCAAGGTCGTGACACTGCTACAGGTCAGCAGTCGTCGCAGACACCAATGATTATAACGGCAAAAGGTCGTGACCCTGCTACAGGTAAACAGTCGTCGTAGACACTAATGATTATAACGGCAAGGTCGTGACACTGCTACAGGTCAGCAGTCGTCGTAGACCCCAATGATTATAACGGCAAGGTCGTTACCCTGATACAGGTCAGCAGTCGCCGTAGACACCAATGAATATAACGGCAAGGTCGTGACCCTGAGACAGGTCAGCAGTCGTCGTAGACGCCAATGATTATAACGGCAAGGTCCTGACCCTGATACAGGTGAACAGTCGTCGTAGACACCAATGAATCTAACGGCAAGGTCGTGACCCTGAGACAGGTCAACAGTCGTCGTAGACACCAATGAATCTAACGGCAAGGTCGTGACCCTGAGACAGGTCAGCAGTCGTCGTAGACACCATTGATTATAACGGCAAGGTCGTGACACTGCTACAGGTCAGCAGTCGTCGTAGACACCATTGATTATAACGGCAAGGTCGTGACCCTGAGACAGGTCAGCAGTCGTCGTAGACACAAATGATTATAACGGCAAGGTCGTGACACTGCTACAGGTCAGCAGTCGTCGTAAACACCAATGATTATAACGGCAAGGGCGTGACCCTGCTACAGGTCAACAACTTCAGGCCAATCTTAGCTATCATGCCTAGATTAAAACAACAGAGATACATACATGAGGATACTTTACATCTTCTCCAAGGCGATACCACATAAAACAACAATTATGCCGATTGCCAGGACACATCATCGTACACACAAACACAAATTATCATTGTGTGAAATTGTAATTATGCAGCTAGCGTATACGGGAAATGGATTGAATACGGAGGTAACAAATCAAATTATGATATAAAGGGTTCTCCTTATTAAAGTCATTGATAGAGGCAGGTCAGCAGTCGTCGTAGACACAAATGATTATAACGGCAAGGTCGTGACCCTGCTACAGGTCAACAACTTCAGGCCAATCTTAGCCATCATGCCTAGATTAAAACAACAGAGAAAGATTACCGAATCCCAATACAGATAGCTGCATCACTATGCAGAGAACATCTCCAGGCTATACTTCACACCCAAGGTCCACACACAAGGCCACCCACTGAGTCCTGTATTTTTGGATATTTTCTTGGTCCATTGGTTAAAATGTATCCAGGTCTTTAACAGACATTCTTGGACAGCTAGAGGGTAAATAGGAGCACCATGTGAAAATCTTGTAACAACGAGCGGGCAAGCTATATACACAATCACGATTCAGAAAGACGACAACAAAATTAACATTATATTTTTCACATTGCGTAGCAACACGAACCTCCAGATTCAGGACAACACGGTTTGGCTGAAATATTTGTGCAGACCACACCGCATTTCAGTTTCCGAGATAAATTGACATATTCCACACAACAATAAGGCTGGTAGCTTCAAGTTCATGTATCCTTATGCTTTAAATTTTCTCCCTGAAAATCCGTTTGCTCATTTTTTTTTGAGGTATTTTTGAAGTGATCGAGCGCGTACGTTCATGTGTGATACCAACTTAGTATAGAATCGTCGACATATATGTTTAACAACGTTGTCTGAAACAGGGACAAAGTTTATATCACGGCATGTTCTGAGAACTAAAAAGAAATAACCTATTATTTACATAATATGGACGATCAGTGACAAGTTGTAACTGCTCATTTCGTATCATGTGGCCATTCCTGTACAATATCATTCTTGTAATTCTATCCACAGTATATATATTGAATTTAATTTTTCTGAAAGGATTCAAAACGGAAACCGTTTTCAAAATGAATCCTTTGGTGCCTCTTTTAATTCGAGACTCCTTTCATTTTCATAAGAATACGAGATGTTTTACATAACCCCCTATTGTGCCTCTTTAATTTTTATGTCAATTTTCAAAACGTCCACTTTTCAAACGCTCCAGGAACCTCGAATATTACAAATATGAACTGTGCTTTGCTTAACCGGAAGTTATCGAGCCAATCCCGGCAACTTATGTGGGTCATGAAGTTTGATCGAAAGTGTAGGAAATGGCTATTTGGTCGTTTTCCAGTATTCGATTTCATAGAACATATAAGCGCCCTCGCTTCAAAGTTCATCTACTCCAGGAACCTTGAGGTTTTAATGGATCGCGCAAAATAACCAAATGTTATCCGGATTACTATCCATCCAATAAACGCAAAAACTTAAAGCCCGTAGTGTTAGCCTAATGGGTCAAATGGCTGCCATTTTATTCAAGATGGCGGATCACGCACCGTCATTTCTCCATATGAACTGCCCTCTTAGATTGCAAGTCCAGTTTATGGAAACGATATGTTGGCGATATACTAGAATGAATCAAGAAAGGGTCGTAGACAGAATTAACAATCCATATCAACACCAGAGATGTCACAAACATCATTGTCAAAGAACAACAGGAAAAACAAAGAGCAAAACAACATCGCTTAATTTGATTGGTTTATGAAAGCATGTTGATATCCGGAATGGGTCATCAAAAGGGTACAAAAAGGTGTCAGAGTAAGAGGAAGAACGAGAAAAAGGCCAACCAATGATAATATCAAAATGAAAAATCAAGTAAGACTCCCGTATATAAAAGGAATAACCGAACCCATTCAGAGGATATATCGCGGCCATGGCATAGCAACAGCATTCAACGGTTCTAGCACTGCCCAACCACCTACGTATTTACAGCTGAGTAGACTGGAACAAGCGGAGTAAAGTATATTGCTTACAGATACAACACAATGCCGTGCCGTGACTCGAACCCGCAACCCTTTGGTGACGAGCCCGGCGTCCTACCACTGGACTACCGTGCCTCCTAAAGGGTCCGTTTTAGTGAATACCGGAAATTGAAGTTTCAAATCGGTTAATCGGCAATCACAGACAATACCACACAGCAAAAATCATGTGACTGTATGAGAAAAATAAAAAGAAGGATTTGATAGAGAGAGCAAACGCGAGCCAGTTCTGAATCAGGATGAGGCGGTTCATAGAATCTTGCACATCTTTGGCCAGGTATTTTTGTGAAAATGAGGAGATGAATTATTGGATGGGTGGCAAAGAATCAGTGATTCCAATTAACTGGATGAAAAGAGAGCAAGTGTCAGAGCTGGCCATCAGTTGGAATGGGAGAGAGTGGCCGAAGAGATCCGACATTTTTAATTTGTCTTACGATTGGAAATGAAATGTATATGAATGGACATCATTGGGTTTAATGACTGCAATTACTGTCCACAGTAAGGATAAGGGATTGAGGTAGTAATTACCAGTGTCATGGGAACGGAATCTTGTGGGTCGTCTGAATGTGCCATATGATACGTTTTTATGTGATAGTGTTCGAGAATCATTTTTGGGTGCGAACTACGTCAGAGAGACAACCTATGACTGAGGAGTGAAAGCATTGTGATCGTTCATATGTATTTAGATGCAAATAAGCTGTAATCAAAATGGAGTGATTTAGGACACGCTTACATCAGCACACGACAAAGCTTAAAGTTGATCGGTTCTCGGTCTTATCCGATTGGAGTAGGGAAGATGCCCACGGGTCAGCTTCAACGGTGGGAAGGGTCATCTCGTCCCTCGACGCTAACAACCACAAGCCGACCCTTTCAATGATTTTATTTTTCCCACTGATGCCGTAAGCATTTGACTCGTCCACTGAAGGTGTATTTCACCCACAACTGTTTTAGGTTTTCTCACTCCCAACTCATCGGATAAACCTGCTTGGAGTTGGTTACTCACAAGTGTGTAACACCCTGGATGTGATTTCATTGGTCAATTTTCTAATGATGACGTCAAGAAACAATGCCTTGCGACGTCATATTCCATTCGGAAAATACGACTCATGTATTCACAAGAGAAACGTATCGTTTTCTGGATCTAAGATCTTAACGTTTTAAGATAAAGAAGTCCCCAAACTCGTGATGGTTGATTATAATATTTAGCTAACCATTGCTAGTTAATATTCAAATTAAACCTCCGTTAAATCTCGTGTCTTTATACAATTTGAAAATAAACTTGGAGTTAGATTAACATGATAACCAACCACCACTCGTTTGGAAACATCTTTATATACTACTTTATCACCTACCGGTAGCATGATAAATTCGTTATCATTGGTTGTCAGTTTGAGAAGAAGTTGAGAACGACTTGAGAACAACTTGAGAACAGATTTTCCCATTCTCCAGCACTTGGAACCGTATTTTCTCAAGAAGGAACATCTGTTCGCACCAAATGACGTCCTAAACCGGAAATAGTGTCCACACAAAAGTGATCCGCGTGAGAAAATAGTCCGTCATTAACATATCAATACAAAGTTACGAAAAAATATTGTGAGAATAACAATTTTCTCATCGCAAGCACGTGGATGAAATCGAGAGGCCACCGCAGGTGGACTCGAGATTTTATCTACGTGCGAGCGATGAGAAAATTGTTCTCACGACAAACCCTGAAAATACAGTGTGATCATCTATAAATATCAACACACTAGGTCTAACGGGAAACTGAATGGCAGGCGCGACTGGCAAAGACCAAGATGTGTTCAGTTCTAATCGAAGTGAATGGCAGGCGCGACTGGCAAAGACCAAGATGTGGTCAGTTCTAATCGGAGTGAATGGCTAGCGCGACTGGCAAAGACCAAGATGTGGTCAGTTCTTATCGGAGTGAATGGCAGGCGCGACTGGCAAAGACCAAGATGTGGTCAGTTCTAATAGAAGAGAGAGTTCTTTACTGACGACGCGGCCTGTGTGACCCAAATAAAGGATGTTCTCCAGCAACCGGGCGATCGCTTCTACAACGCTTACAAACATCTCTGACTCGTGATTTGTTATAAGGCCGACAAGGAGGATATGAATTTTGAAGACTTGTAAATTATTAAAAAATGTATTCATGATATATCACATGTTATAGTGTATTTAGCATTCTACGAAAATTGTACTTTATTTTTAATATTTGAAACAAGTACAGCTCACACACTTAGATTTATAATGTAATAACTTAAACTTCCGCATTGATTTAAGAAAACGCACGTAAAGGTCATTTTAGGGGGTATTTGAAATGAAAACAAGATATATTTTGGTTTAATAAACAAGTAACAGGTGAAAACAGACTTATAGCTACATGCAGTTATCTTATATTACATTAAAAGGTATGCCAAGCCAACTTACTATTTATTCAAGGAGCAATGTGGATCTTGTGTTTAATTAGATTATATGTAACCCAGGTATATATGTATGCTATATAATTAGTAATGAGTGTTGTCAACTACCTGTATACACATGTGTTGTCTCGTCTGGTAAATAGTGTGTGGCAGGTTTTAATTATACATAGGATTACGGTCACCTTTTAGCTTCGAGTTAGAGGGAATTTCCCTTTGACGTCATCAGTCCGGAATGTTTGTACCTGTCTTACGACGTAGACCTGGGACCTGCCCCTTCCACTAATAAAGCTCCCTATATTCCTGCCACTATATTTCGGCTACTGGGCAAATACTTACTGCCCAGTGGTCATACAATCCAACTCGTGCTCTGCTGATTGTATATAGAGGCTTATAGAGACATTGCCGCCAGCATTGAACCATTCTAGGAACGTCATACTCGGTATGTATTGCGGTATCAATGTAACAACTATCGTGTGATTGTAATATTTAGTTATTTGAATAAATATATGTATATAGCGGTCTATATTCAGAGGTACGGTACCTCGGTCGTCGCGGAAGTTGTTTAGTATTTATTGTACATTGTATGTATATGTGAGGGTGAATGCATCTATTGTATTGTCCTGTCATGATAGTATAACTGAGCAACCGGTGCTACATGTATATATAAGGTACCTTAGAAGACAAGGACGTTACATGATTTTTCATAGTAACAATGTAGTGATGTAAGCGGACATCGCTATAGCAATCAGTTTAGTGACGTCAATGAGTATGACGTTATACACATAAAACACAGATATATCAGATCTTAGATGAGTTTTCATTTCATATGAGATTTTATGAAACGAGTCTAAGGAGTTTTTATTTATGCGAGCCTTGGCGAGCAAATATTAAAACTTCGAGACGACTTTCATAAAAGCTCATATGAAATGAAAACAAATTTAAGATACTTTTTATCACATAACTTAATCAAACGGAGACAGCTATTTTGTTGCGCCATTCCCAATTTATGACATCACGTCATTGATCATATAAATACGGTAATCATCAACAATACACATATCTAACTCAACATAGTTTGACAATGGAGCCTGTCGGTCTTGACACTTTGTGACACATCTAATACGTACTGTGTTTGTGTTAACAGTAATAACTGTTTTCCCATAATCGGCCTGTTACCCAGTGAATTCGCCCGTGTACTATTTTTACATACAAAAAGTGATCTCGCCGTTTGTAACGACGTTTTTGATTGGCTGATACAGCGGCGTAATAATTTCTAAGAGAAAAAGAGTCCATTAATAAGTGGATTTCCACAGGGATTGTGTATAGTAGATTAAATTGTAAGGATTGTCTTGAATACATTTTTTATGTTATGGAGCTATAACACAAAAAACCGGAGTGCACTCTCATCATAAACCGCTTCGCGGGTTATTTAAAGTACACTCCGTTTTTTTGTATTATACCTCCATAACATAAATAATATTTTCAAGTTAACCCTTAAATATTAGTATACTTATTTATGTAATCATTCAAACTATGCTTTGATATATGAGGCGCCATAAACTTAAATCTATATGGAGGTTTTGAAAGTAAACAGTCTTTCATGTTCTCAAATTTATCATACATAAAATGCACTCTTGTTGCATCAATAGCATGTTTTAACTTGAATAGACGAAACAAATATCTAATAGGGTAATTGTTAAATATTTTCTTCTTAATGTGGTTGTTATGGCTGTAGTTTGCAAGAAGTCTGAATGACATCTATATGCTTCGATGTTTAAAGAGATTTAAAACATATCTGGTGAATCTTACTATGACTTTCATGTTCTCAAACTTATCATAAACATACAAATACACTCTTGTCGCATCAATAGCATGTTTTAACTTAAATGGACGAAAATAAGATCTGATATGATAATTGTCAAATATTTTCTTCTTAATGTGGTTGTAATGACTGTAGTATGCAAAAAGTCTGAATGACATCTATATGCTTCGATGCTTAAAGAGCTTTAAAACATATCTGGTGAATCTTACTATGACGATGCAGTCACGTTTTCAGTCCATGCAATATAATGGTCTGTATTTTAATTTTGTTATAAAAGAAGACATTTGTTAGCTGAAACTCCATAGGAGGACAGTGAAGCTGTTTAAAGGACGTGTTCCACGCTCCCGTATACGTGCTGTATGTAACTGTGACAGCCTATCCCCAGGGGGTAAACGTGAGACCCTAGGGTCATAAACCTTGAGACCCTTCCATCTATAAAGAGTGTTTGATTCTACCATATCTGGGTCTTTGAGAAGATATTGTTTTGAAATTTCAGTCAATTCAACCCTTTTTGGCCCCACCCATCAGCCCTGGGGGGTCAGTCAGGGCTTGCATGTGCATACCATCAAACTGCTATCCAATACTGATAATGCTAACCCAAATTAAATTACTTCCAATGAAAATTAAACAAATGTTGGTCCAAAATGAGATTTCCCTATATAAACTAAAGTAAAGTTTACCCCCTGCCCAGGGGTAAACGTGAGATCCCAGGGTCATAAAATTCACAATTTTGGTAGAGCACCTTAAGACCCTTCCATCTATGAAGAGTGTTTGATTCTACCAAAACTGGGTGTTGAGAAGAAGATTTTTGAAATTTCAGTCAATTTGACCCTTTTTGGCCCCACCCATCAGCCCGGGGTTCAGTCAGGGCTCATATGTGCATACCATCAAACTGCTTTCCAATACTGATAATGCTAACCTAAATTTAATTACTTCCAATGAAAATTAAACAAATGTTGGTCCAAAATGAGATTTCCCTATATAAACTAGAGTAAAGTTTACCCCCTGCCCAGGGGTAAACGTGAGATCCCAGGGTCATAAAATTCACAATTTTGGTAGAGCACCTTAAGACCCTTCCATCTATGAAGAGTGTTTGATTCTACCATATCTGGGTCTTGAGAAGAAGATTTTTGCAATTCCAGTCACTTCAACCCTTTTTGGCCACTCCCATCAGCCCCGGGGGCTCAGTCAGGGCTCATATGTGCATACCATCAAACTGCTAACCAATACTGTTAATGCTAATATCATAAAGAATTTTATGATAAAAGTGCTAAATTTGAACTTTGATTTAATATTATCATTATATTCGTTTTTTGGCGTATTTTAACCTATAAACTTTCATTCAATCTATACCATCGTGTGACATAAATATAATTAANTTGTACAGTTGCTAGCAGTTCGTAATAGGAAAGAACTTTGTCATTTAGGTAAATATTTACAATCAAGTTTACTATTACGCTCGACATAATGTGCATTGTTTAATTATCATGTGCATGCTTTTTCTTTTTATCTCCAGATAAAAACTGATTACTTCTTACTTCATTTGATTGAGATTCTTCCAATCTTTCAATCATGTACATTACTTCAATTAATCATCTCATTAATATTTTTCTTTTGTCATTTGTATTCTCATGTGCGTACAACTGTCCGCCATCTATCAAATCAGCTTGTCTTGTACAATGTAGGTTATGTTACATGTTATTCAATATTTGTGTAATGTTTTCGACACCCTTATTGTACATGTACACATTAATTACTCTGTATTATGCTGTAATGCTTATGGGCCGTAAGGCTGAAAGTGAATAAACAATACCATAAATCTTTCAACTTAATTATATTACGTAACAGGATTAATTGGTCATAACAGATCGGACACTACATTCAGTCTCAGACAAAGGACAGCTAAATTGGCTTACCTGGTCGGGTACGGCCGAAGTCTGAAAGGCCGATTGCTATGAATGACAGATGTCACTCAAACTAATTACTTAATTGCTTTTGTGTAAATGTACTTAGGACACGATTATGATTTGTAACAGCAGTTAAGAGCTAGGCATCGGACTGTACGGGTGTGTTTTTGGATACTCCAGAAATCACCCACCGACCTAGAGAAAGTTATTTTAATAAATTTATATTTGGACCATACAACATCTCCAGAACTTTTACTTTTCAAATTGTATAACAATACCCCACCAAAGTGTTGTTATACTAACCTAAATTTAGTTACTTCCAATGGAAATTAAACAAATGTTGGTCCAAAATGTGATTTCCCTATATAAACTTTAGTAAAGTTTACCCCCTCCCCAGGGGGAAAACGTGATACCCAAGGGTCATGAAATTCACAATTTTGGTAGAGCACCTTAAGACCCTTCCATCTATGAAAAGTGTTTGATTCTACCATATCTGGGTCTTGAGTAGAAGATTTTTGAATTTTTAGTCAATTCTACCCTTTTTGGCCCCACCCAATAGCCCCGGGGGGGGGGGGGGGGGGGGGGGGGGGGGGGGGTGTCAGTCAGGGATCATATGTGCATACCATCAAGCTGCTACCCAATACTGATAATGCTAACCTAAATTGAATTGAGAAGAAGATTTTTGAATTTTTAGTCAGTTTGACCCTTTTTGACCCCGCCCCTCAGGCCCCTGGGGGCCGGGGACCAAACGGCAACCATTTTTGTTGACCTTTGGCCATGGAAGGTTTCTGCAAAATTTCATTGAAATTGGTTCAGGTGTTTTGGAGAAGAAGTCGAAAATGTAAATTGTTTACGAACGCACGACGGACGACGACGGACAAAAGGCGATCGCAATAGGTCACTTGAGACTTTGTCTCAGTTGACCTAAAAATGTATATCAAACAGGAGAGGTATAATAGGCTGGAAAGGTCTTTGCAACAGGAAATCATACTTTCTTAAATAGCGTTTGATAGCAGACACTAGTCAATGGTATTGGAAGAAGTTTGTGTTGGTTTGTTAAATCCAGATATGTTTACACAGAAATGTTAATTTATAAGAAAGATATAAACATACACCTCACTATATAGGCAGTTGAAGATGCATGCACCATTATTGGCAGTAAGACACAGGTAATGATATTTGATTGATCCTTAATTGACTACATTAACATGACATATACATACACACAATCTCACACACACACACAACTACAACTACTCGTGGTTCAGCATAACACTCACCACCTTCACCACTATTTAAACTCAACATCACAACATTCTTCATCATCAACATACACTAGAATGACATCATCATCATTACACTCAGCCATACTCTTTCTGCCATAAATTACATTCACCATCAACATTATCATCATGTCATAATGTCTATTCATCATCAACATTTCATAAAAATAAAATGACATCATCTTTACACTACAAAATTTTACATCATGATTTTTACACTCGGTCATCATAATTCTTTCTCATCATCAACAACAACATCATTACAATAAAATGACATTATCATCTTTACACTTGGTCATCATGATCCTCCTCCTCCTCGTGTGATAAAATGAGACCTTCATCTGAGAGAGAGAGA
>NW_018405712.1:50370-59746 GCF_002113885.1 Mizuhopecten yessoensis
AGAGAGAGAGAGAGAGAGAGAGAGAGAGAGAGAGAGAGAGTTGCGGTATCTGTGCTGTAGCATTCAAGTGAGGTGGCACTATAAATGATGCCGTTGGAAGCACGGTCGTACTATAACAATAGGCCCAAGGGCCTCAGCGGTCACCTGAGTTATATCATAGGTACTGGTAGCTTTATTTTATTGTTTAGATGTGATGTGGAAATCAGCATGTAAACTAAGTGAAATACAATACTTGTCATCAAAGGATAATAGTTTTAAAATATTGGTAAATGTTCCCATTGGGGCCCCGCCCTAGCCCCTGGGGATGGGGCAGGAATCCCAATTTTACAATGTACCACCCTCATTCACCAAAGATGATTCTAACTAAGTTTGAGTAATTTTCTGCTAAAAATGGATAAAATATACCCAAAAGTGTTATTTGCCTATATAAACTATAGTAAACTTTACCCCCTTCCCAAGGGAGAATAGATGGCTCGGGGGTCCTGAAATTTACAATTCTAGTTAAACCCCTGATGATCTTTCTTTCCATGCAGAGAAAATGACAGTAGTACCTCTGAGTCTGGAGGAGAAGATTTTTGAATTTTTGAAATATTGATAAATGTTCCCTTTGGGGTCCCGCCCTGGCCCCATGGGTTGGGGTAGGAATCTCAATTTTACAATTTGAAACCATCTTCCTCCAAGGATAATTCTCATCAAGTAAAAATAATTTCCTACAAAAAGTTGTCAAAATATACCCAAAAGTGTTATTTCCCAATATAAACTATAGTAAACTTTACCCCCTCCCCAAGGGAGAACGGATAGCTCGGGGGTCCTGAAATTAAACAGTTTAAGTAAAGCCCCTAATGATCTTTCTTTCCATGCAGAGAAATGTCTGTAGTACCTCTGAGTCTGGAGAAGAAGATTTTTGAAATATTGGTTAATTTTCCCTTTGGGGCCCCGCCCTGGCCCCATGGATTGGAGTAGGAATCTCAATTTTACAATTTGAAACCATCTTCCTGCAAGGATAATTCATACCAAGTAAAAATAATTTCCTACAAAAATTTGTCAAAATATATCCAAAAGTGTTATTTCCCTATAGAAACTATAGTAAACTTTTACCCCCTCCCAAAGGGAGAACGGATACCTCGGGGGTCCTGAAATTTACAATTTAAATAAAGCCCCTGGTGATCTTTCTTTCCATGCAGAGAAAATGACTGTAGTACCTCTGAGTCTGAATTTTCCCTTTGGGGCCCCGCCCTGGGCCCAGGGGTTGGGGTAGGAATCCCAATTTTACAATTTATCCCAAGGATGATTCTGACCAAGTTTGAAAAAAAATCCATCCACTAGTTCTTGAGGAGAAGCTGAAAATGTGAAAAGTTTACGCACAACGGACGACGCACGACGGACGACGGACGTCGACGGACGGAAAGCGATTAGAATAGGTCACGTGAGCAAAGCTCAGGTGACTTAAAAAGAATACATTACATCTCCAGCACACACGCAGGCATACGCACATAGTGAGATATTGACCAGGTGACATATGACTAGTAGTTAGCGCATGATAAGGCAGCTCCTGCGAATTCCTCAAAATTGTATATGTATATGTACATCTAGTTTTTTTTGAAAACGACTATAGCACAGGGGAGGCAACTCCTACACAAACTTAATTTGTGACAGAGGAAAAATATCGTGCATGTTGAACAAATCACATTATAAACAACCTGTAAATTATCTACGATCTTTAATGCACCAGTTGAAATGAGCTAAGGGAAGCTTACTACTCAAACAAAATTATGCTAAATAAAAATGCGGTCGTCTTGGGGCAACGCCGTCACGATTGGGATGAATAGTACTTTATTGTTTATACAATGTACTTTAAAGAAATGTAATTTGTTCAGCATTCGTGTGAACGATACATAAAACCATGATAATGAGTTTCCCAACTAACTGAGTAGCTGGCATTCAATTATTACCAAGCATTTTGTTAAACAAACCAAGGTACCAAATACAGCATTACCGGCGAAAGTGTCCTGGCGTTTTCTAACATTACCAAAGTATAAGAGTAATCTACCTTGGAGCGACCCCTAGAAATAGAATATAATATTCTTATTTTGAACAACTCCGTCCTGTCTCTTTTTGTGAATTAGTCACTTTTCAAAAATGGCCACCGCAAATTTTGATGAGCAGACGTCAGGTCGTCTTTTTTTTCACTATTTAAGTTGTTCTGCATCTAAAACAGTATGATGAAGATATCTCGTTTGTTATTTTTTATTAATATCATATATATTTTGCTAAATTATCAATAAGCATAGCAATGTCACCTTAGTCTCCAGTCACGTTTTGTTTATGTTTTATGTAGATTGTAAACATTGATAGGCTAATATAGTCATGCAACTGGATGTGACAAAAAAAGGAATTGATGCATGTGGCAACAACTTTACAAGTAGTTTAAATGAGTTAATTGTTCCTTATTGTACCCACACAACCAGACATAAAGGCACAGGTAAGCAGACGGATGTTGTCAAGGGAGATAAGCCATGGTTTACGGATTCCTGTAAACAACGATATAGGGATTATACATATGCACTGTATACTTTTAATGTTTGTAAATCTAATGTGAACAGAGAATCAATAGTAAATAAAATAAATTGTATGAGAAACTTGAATATAAGTTCAAAAGAGAGTATAACTGTCAGCAAGGAGACATGTTGAATTATTTAAAAAAGTACTACCCGCGAAGTTTTTACAAAACTACTGCTACTGCTATTAAAAAAACTAAAAGCTGGTGGACAAGATGGTATTTAATGAATGTTTTATTAATTGCAAAGATAGTTTAATGCCATGTTTACTGTTATTATTCAATAATATATTCAAGTCTGGTTTTCCCGTCATCGTGGTCACTTGGTAATACCCCGTACACAGCTCTGCGATCTTACAAAGACCATGCCGATCACGGTATTCATTCTGTCTGAATCATTTTATATTGAAAACAGATTATTTCAGGGGGAAATTTTATCACCCCTTTTGTTTGCTATATATGTTAATGATTGTTAAATGCAGTTTTATCAGATAATTGTCCATCTATTCAAATACAGAACATAAATATGTTTTACTTATGTATGCCGACGATATGGTGATTATATCTGAAACACCAGAGGGTTTGCAAACAAAGTTAGACTCTCTTGCAAATAATACCAAAAAATGGGATTTGACTGTAAATGCTGGAAAAACTAAAATTGCCGTGTTTAGAAATGGAGGGATATTAAGGGGAAATGAAACATGTTTACCGATGGAAAATCAATTGGATGTTGTTGACCAATTCAATAACCTTGGTGTGCTATTAAATGTTAACGGAAAATTAAGACAAACTCTAAAGCAAGTTGCTGACCAGGGGAGAAAAGCGTTGATTGTATGATTAAATGCTTTTAAGAAAAAATATTCTTATATAGAAACTCAATTGTCAACTTATACGTTTGATATGTACTTATGTAAATAGTGTTTTGAGTTATGGAGCAGAAGTTTGGGGCTTCCATCCCGCACCTGATGTTGAAAAATTGCATGTGAGATTCTGCAAACAAATATTAGGATTACATAATAAAACTAGTAATGTTATGGTGTATTATAAAATCGGAAGATACACCATGCAAATTGTTGGAAAATTACATATATTCAAATATTGGATAAAACTGAGAAATGTAGGAAATTGTATTCTTAGGTCATGCTATGATGATATGCTTTGTAATAATGACATATGGTTAATGAGTGTAAAGCAAGAATTATACATAATTGGTCTGGGAAATGTGTGGGAATCTTCCAGTTTAAATAATAACACTTTTCATATTATAAAAGAACGTCTTTGTGACAAATTCAGACAAGAATGTTTTGAAAAAAATCAATTCTCTCCAAAAGGAGCATTGTATCAATATGTGTGTAATTTTGGTCACCAATATTATTTATCAAAACCTGTAAATATAAATTATATAAAACAAATATGTAAAATTCGAATGTCTGCACATTAGTTAAATATTGAGTGTGGCAGACACAACAGAACTGAAAGACGAAACAGATTGTGCACATTATGTGACCTGAATGATGTCGAGGATGAGTTTCATTTCATTTTCAAATGTCCTTGTTATATTGATATAAGGTTGAAACTAATTCAGAAATATTATTTTATAATTAAATCTTGCTTGTAACAAGCATTTTCATTGGCTTAAAAATGTTTGTTATTAGCCCATAACGTAAAAAATGACATCGCCGTTTGTAACGTCGCTTTTGATTGGCTGATACTGCAGCGCAATAATTTCGAAGAGAAAAGAGTCCATCAATAAAAGTGGATTTCCACAGGGATTGTATATAGTAGATTAAATTATAAGGATTAACTTGAATATATTTTTCATGTTATGGAGCTATAACACAAAAAACCGGAGTGTACTCTCATCATAAAACGCTTCGCGGTTTATTTATAGTACACTCCGTTTTTGTGTGTGTTATATCTCCATCTCCATATTCAAGTTAATCCTTAAAGACATACACGCATGTATAAATTAATTCGACTATTGTGAGAAGGAAACAAGGAAACAAAAGGAGATTTGAGCCGATTGCTGGTTAGTGTTCACTCTCCACTGTGTGTGTGTGTATCATATTGTATGTTGTCTTTGAACTTTAAACTTGAACTTGAAGATTTGGAAAGACCGGTTTGTTTTTTAATTATATAGACCAGGAGTATTAAGTGCGATCAAAAATAAGTTTTACTGCAAAGTTACAGCAATAATACTGTAAGGAATACGAACTTTAAGATTTTAACTTTTGTTTGATCCCATTTGTATTTCGAGAATTAAATATGTATCAATGAAATACTGTACCTCATTAAAAGAATCACCACGAACTTTGTTATAGCTAATTCAGTTAAAACAGTTGTTGACCCAGGCTAAGATTTCTGCTATAAGCCTCTTATGATTTGTTGTAGACAGTTAAATATGTCTTCGTTATTATTGTCTTTTGTAATTTTCTGGAGATTTTTTATTATTAACGAGACAACAATGACACATTTATTTCACACAATAAAACGATTTAATTTTTTTTTATATATATAGAAGTTTCATGAAACGTTGTAGATTTGTTATATAATCTAGTTATGGAGCAGAAGTTGGGGCTTCCATGCCGCACCAGATATTGAAAAATTGCATGTGAGATTCTGCAAACAAATATTAGGATTACATAATAAAATAAGTAATGTTATGGTGTATTATAAACTCGGAAGCCAACTGCGTTCATACTTATTTACATTCAAAAAATGTTTAAATGCTACAGTATATTACGTAGAAAAAAGTCGAAGCAGGTTGCCACGATGGTACCTACGGTAGCCGTGGTTGCTATATAGCTAGAACAATATAGTTCTAGTGAATCTACATCGATATATGAGTAAAGTTAGAAAGTACGCAGTAAACAACACTATTTGTTTCTTTTTATGGTTTTTAAATTTTAAAGGCAGCAATGTGAGAAGCACCTGGTACTTTTCTACTAATTTTCAACGGTCGTCATGTACGCGCATTGGCACACTACTCATAGAGTGACGCGGTCGAATGTGCATCCATGGAATAAGATGGAATAAGATGTGTCACCACATTGATATAACTATACACAGTAGTGTCACCACATTGATATAACTATACACAGTAGTGTCACCACATTGATATAACTATACACAGTAGTGTCACCACATTGATATAACTATACACAGTAGTGTCACCACATTGATATAACTATACACAGTAGTGTCACCACATTGATATAACTATACACAGTAGTGTCACCACATTGATATAACTATACACAGTAGTGTCACCACATTGATATAACTATACACAGTAGTGTCACCACATTGATATAACTATACACAGTAGTGTCACCACATTGATATAACTATACACAGTAGTGTCACCACATTGATATAACTATACACAGTAGTGTCACCACATTGATATAACTATACACAGTAGTGTCACCACATTGATATAACTATACACAGTAGTGTCACCACATTGATATAACTATACACAGTAGTGTCACCACATTGATATAACTATACACAGTAGTGTCACCACATTGATATAACTATACACAGTAGTGTCACCACATTGATATAACTATACACAGTAGTGTCACCACATTGATATAACTATACACAGTAGTGTCACCACATTGATATAACTATACACAGTAGTGTCACCACATTGATATAACTATACACAGTAGTGTCACCACATTGATATAACTATACACAGTAGTGTCACCACATTGATATAACTATACACAGTAGTGTCACCACATTGATATAACTATACACAGTAGTGTCACCACATTGATATAACTATACACAGTAGTGTCACCACATTGATATAACTATACACAGTAGTGTCACCACATTGATATAACTATACACAGTAGTGTCACCACATTGATATAACTATACACAGTAGTGTCACCACATTGATATAACTATACACAGTAGTGTCACCACATTGATATAACTATACACAGTAGTGTCACCACATTGATATAACTATACACAGTAGTGTCACCACATTGATATAACTATACATAGTAGTGTCACCACATTGATATAACTATACACAGTAGTGTCACCACATTGATATAACTATAGACGGTAGTATATGTTGCAATTGTAATGGAAAGATATTATACGATTTTGCGCACGGTTGTGCACTTTATTTACCTGGTATACACTGGTGACCCTTAGCCTGTAGAAGATCGGTATATAAATATGAGCGGCTGCTCCGATGGTGAAGAAGTAGCCCAGTCCAATCCACCAGTACATGGTCGTATAAGTGTACATCTCCGACGGCGTCCCTAGCAACGTAATGGCTGACATGAAGCTAGCCAGGAGGGACAGGGCCACAGGGATGGCGCTCATGTTCCCTCCCGCCAACAAGAAATCTTTAATGGTCTGTTTTCTTCTGTCTTTGATGGCGTAAAACATACCAATGCCAGCAGACACACAGAGAAGGAGGCCGAACAAGACATAATCCACCACCACGAATGTGTTCCTTTCTCCAGTCTGAAAACTATATTTTCTTTCCTCATCCATGGTATGGTCTGAAATTTATTTTCGGAGTCTACTGCTAAATGATGATAATCTTCTTTTAACTTTATTTCGCTTTCAAAAAGCTGTTTAAGACAATCTCACATCCGCAGGATATTTCCCTCTTTATTGCACGTGAGTACTGGTATTCGAGTAACACTGAATCAGTGAACTACTTACATGACCTGCTATTCCGTATCCGCATGCATGCATCACGTGCGTTAGAGACACAATAGCACACGAATACTTGCCGCTGAGAGCTTAGCACTCGGGTTTTTTTTCAGCAGGTTTTACACACACTGACATAACGTAAGGGCTACATATTATCTGTCCTAAACAGTCATGTATAGTTATATACTGTGTAGATGACGTTACCATCGCCTCCATGAGATACAATGTATGTATAATGTCTTGTTTTTAAATATATTCTACAAAAGAATAATCACAAGAAAAATAAATTCATTGTATTTACTTATTAACATATAAATTGATGGTATCCTGCCTAGGACTACAGTTTAGGACATATGTCTCCGATACGTGGCTAGGACTACAGTTTAGGACTTATGTCCCCGATACGTGGCTAGGACTACAGTTTAGGACATATGTCTCCGATACAATAACAAAATTTTGTCTCCAATAAAAAGCAGCCTGTCTAACGCATTGTTCATCAACTCGATTCATATACCAAATTCTTCTTAACGAAAAGCAGAAAATAGGTCATAACAGACATGAATAGGGTATGGACGCGAAAGACGACGACAGGAAAGAAGAGATATCGAAAAAAAGGAAATAAATCAAGTGGCCGGGAAGGGTAAGCATTCCTGCACTACGTGTGGCGCCCGTCATGATGTCTGCCGTAATCATATGCTATCACCTGTAAGTTCCATCAAAGAGTTAGGCCAACAGCGATCTGAGGTATGAGAAATCTTTCGTTATAAGAGATGCTGAACAGTAGGAAACCTGGCGATGGCGAAGACCGTAGATTTTAGGAAACACTGGCTGTGTATCATATTGGTCAACAGGACACATCTATCCAGAAATTAACGAAACTCTAAACAGGTAACCAATCAATTGTGGAATGTTCGCACTATACACAGGGAACTGGTTGCCTTGTGAAAGTGTGTGTAAGGTGACTGCTGTCTATATATGAGTACAACATGTAATATACATCAGGTAGACTACATAATGGCCTATGGTTGACGTTGCAATATCTGTGAAAAGAAGCACGTTCCTATCGCAAAACAGCAGAGAACAAAACACACAAGTGGAGATAGTAGACAGGTGGCATAGGGCTTGTAGTTAACAGTTCATGCAAATTCCTCCAGAAAGGTATTAAACGATGTATTGATTGCATAAATTGTATATGTCCACGCACTTCTGTGTACGGTAAAACACCTTACAGTGGTTTAGTGTAGCTAGATAGTATGATGTTATAAATATGGTGAATTTAATTTCATAAATTTTATTATTGTAATGATGTGATGTGCTCTTATTTTTGTGTACGAGTAACCAGACGTGCTGCAGTGATCTAGACCCGCTGTAGACGACTAGTTAGTGTATCAGAGATACCACAAGAAGAACATTAAATAGTCCAAACGAGAGGTAACAATTAAGTGACCGTACTTAATTATGACATAACCATCTGTTGTAATGAACTGTCAAATATATCCAATATTTCTGACATTGTAGTTAAAGGATTTTGTATTTGCATTTACCTGTTTCCCATGTTCATTTCAATTGTCAATTTATACCTTGTCCTACAGCTGGGGCTGTGCTACTAGTTTTGGCACTGATCTTTATTTGCAGAGCCTGTGTGTGCCGATGTTCGGAAGAAACAAGGATGTGCGTCTGACGAGCTGGCAGACGATCAGATGTCCCGGCTGTGGCAGACGATCAGATGTCCCGGCCGTGGCAGACGATAAGATGTCCCGGCCGTGGCAGACTAATAGAATCTATCGCTACTGGTTGTGTAAGATAGAGAAATCTCAACCCGAGGACTAAGATTGTTTGTCCAGAACGAGGCTTGCCGAGTTCTGGACACAAAATCTTAGTCCGAGGGTTGAGATTTCTCTATCTTACACAACCAGTAGCGATTGATTATTTTTCTCCCATATCTAACAGTATTTTAATGTGAAATAAAGGTAAACATGGACCCAAAACACATACAGGCAATTTGTTGATGGATTGTTGACGTGACGTCATTGTATTGTTGAAGTGACGTCATGCCATTGTTATGAATAGGGGAATCCCCCCGTCTCAACCCTAGGGCGGAGACAGATAAATCTAGCACCG
>NW_018405712.1:59815-61386 GCF_002113885.1 Mizuhopecten yessoensis
CCCGAGGGTTGAGATTCCCCTATCTTACCCACAAGGGGGTGAATGATTCTTTTTCTCTTACATGTACCCTGTTTTCCCCAATGTGTATCATATACACAATGTAATGATAACGTTACATGCTAAATTCAGGGTTGACGTGACGTTGATGGATTGTTGACGTGACGTCATTGTATTGTTGCAGTGACGTCATACCATTGTTATAAATAGGGGAATCCCCCCGTCTCAACCCTAGGGCGGAGACAGATAAATCTAGCACCGGCAAAACGGGAGATAAATCTGTCAGGTGTGGGAGAAAATAAGATGTCCCGGCCGTGGCAGACGATAAGATGTCCCGGCCGTCGGCGTGCGGTTTGATTACCATGTATACCTGTGTGACAACAGCGGTTCTATGATGTCTAGGGTTGTGACGACAATAAATCTCCTCGATTGGTATGGGATAAAATACATTTAGCATAAAGATTAGGGGTAAATAAGTTCAGAAGTCAAACAATGTAACAGGGATGTTCTAAGATTTAGGATTGATGACAATCAACATTTGGATAATGACGCTATGAAATGAGCATTATCACATCTTGGTTAATATTATTTATTAGGGATTTTAAGGGGAAATTGTTAAGCTGATAACAAGTGAATGCAATACACCATTATGGAAATAAAAACTGTATAAGGGCCTGTATTTGAAAGCCATATGAGACGTGTACAGATCTATGTTGTGTCTCGGCATGATAGAAGGGTCCCCTACATTATCTAACAAATCAAGCTCTTTACGCAGGGATCTTGTATAATATTAGATACTTTGTCAGCTGAGGGGGTTGTACTACGTACTTATTATAAAAATATGAACATTTAGAGGTTCAAAACAAAATACAGTTAAAATATACTTGTTTTCGATTTTCAAAATCTTTACTAGAGACATTTCTGATCTAATGCATTCGAAAAGGGTCTCAACCTCTTCTCGTTTGCCATTTTCCTAGCATTGATGTCGAAATCTATAGACTTTGAAACGAACATATTTTGCGGCTGTTGCAAGTAAACCTTGAAAGTTGTTGTTATCAACTGTAATATGATGTAATCATTAATGACAGGACTGACAAGTGTGTGAGAGAAACAGAGAGAAGAATGGGGTATGGGACAGAGCTGTTCTATGTACGTTGCTCAGAGCAGTACAATCGTAAATGTTGACACAGTTTTTTTTATTATATTGTTTAAATAACAATCCGAACAAAAACAGAAGCCATGTGTATGCTAGACATTTTGAAATGACAAATCCAAATCCAAATAAGTAACAAATTAACTTCAAAATATGATATACCATNTATATATATCATGGCCTGTCTTTATATATATCATGGCCTGTCTTTATATATATCATGGCCTGTCTTTATATATATCATGGCCTGTCCTCATATATATATATATCATGGCCTGTCTTTATATATATCGTGGCCTGTCTTTATATATAACATGGCCTGTCTTTATATATATCGTGGCCTGTCATGACCTATATCATGGCCTGTCTTTATATTTATCGTGGCCTGTCTTTATATATATCATGGCCTGTCTTTATATAT
>NW_018405712.1:65037-65267 GCF_002113885.1 Mizuhopecten yessoensis
ATCATAGCCTGTTTTTATATATATCATGGCCTCTCTTTACATATATCGTGGCCTGTTTTTATATATATCATGGCCTGTCTTTATATATAACAAGGCCTGTCATTATATATATCATGGCCTGTCCTCATATATATATATATCATGGCCTGTCTTTATATATATCGAGGCTTGTCTTTATATATAAATTGGCCTGTCATTATATATATCATGGCCTGTCCTCATATATATAT
>NW_018405712.1:68563-69015 GCF_002113885.1 Mizuhopecten yessoensis
TCTGTCTTTATATATATCGTGGTATGTCTTGATATAAATCATGGCCTGTTTATATATATATCATGGCCTGTCATTATAATATATCATGGCCTGTCCTTATATTTATATATATCATGGCCTGTCTATATATATAACATGGCCTGTCTTAATATATATCATGGTCAGTCTTAATATATATCATGGCCTGTCTTTATATATATCGTGGCCTTTCTTTATATATAACATGGCCTGTCTTTATATATATATCATGGCCTGCCTTTATATATAACATGGCCTGTCTTAATATATATCNCATGGTCTGTCTTAATATATATCATGGTCTGTCTTAATATATATCATGGTCTGTCTTAATATATATCATGGCCTGTCCTTATATTTATATATATATCATGGCCTGTCCTTATATTTGTATATATATCATGGCCTGTCTTTATATATAACATGGCCTGTCT
>NW_018405712.1:77931-78287 GCF_002113885.1 Mizuhopecten yessoensis
CTGTCTTTACATATCTCGTGGCCTGTCTTTATATATATCATGGCCTGTCTTTATATATATCGTGGCCTGTCTTTATATATATCGTGGCTTGTCCTTATATATATCGTGGTCTGTCTATATATATATCGTGGCCTGTCCTTATATATATCATGGCCTGTCATTATATATATCAAGGCCTGTCTTTATATATATCATGGCCTGTCTTTATATATATCTTGGCCTGTCTTTATATATATCGTGGCCTGTCCTTATATGTATCGTGGCCTGTCTTTATATANAGCCTGTCCTTATATATATATATATATCATGGTCTGTCATTATATATATCAAGGCCTGTCTTTATATATATCATGGCC
>NW_018405712.1:82653-83584 GCF_002113885.1 Mizuhopecten yessoensis
GGGGCCTGTCCTTATATATATCGTGGCCTGTCTTTATATATATCATGGCCTGTCTTTATATATAACATGGCCTGTTATATATCGTGGCCTGTTCTAATATATATCATGGACTGTCTTTATATATATCGTGGCCTGTCTTTATATATATCATGGCCTGTTTTTATATATATCATAGCCTGTCATTATATATATCATGGCCAGTTTTTATATATATCATGGCCTGTCTTTATATATATCGTGGCCTGTCTTTATATATATCGTGGGCTGTCCTTATCTATATCGTGGCCTGTCCTTATATATATCATTGCCTGTCTTTATATATATCGTGGCCTGTCCTTATATATATCATGGCCTGTTTTTATATATATCATAGCCTGTCATTATATATATCACGGCCTGTCTTTATATATATCATGGCCTGTCTTTATATATATCGTGGCCTGTCTTTATATATATCGTGGGCTGTCCTTATATATATCGCGGCCTGTCGTTATATATATTATGGCCTGTCATTATATATATCATGGCCTGTCTTTATATATATCATGGCCTGTTTTGATATATATCATAGCCTGTCAATATATAGATCAAGGCCTGTCTTTATATATATCATGGCCTGTCTTTATATATATCGTGGCGTGTCTTTATATATATATCGTGGGCTGTCCTTATATATATCGTGGCCTGTTTTTATATATATCATGGCCAGTCCTTATATATATATATGTATATATATATATATATATATATATAGATATCATGGCCTTTCTGTATATATATCATGGCCTGTCTCTATATATAATATGGCCTGTCTTTATATATATCGAGGCATGTCTTTATATATCATGGCCTGTCTTTATATATATCGTGGCCTGTCTTTATAGAAATCATGGCCTATCTTTATATATATGATGGCCTGTCTTTATATATA
>NW_018405712.1:86647-87176 GCF_002113885.1 Mizuhopecten yessoensis
CATAATATGGCCTGTCGTCATATATATCGAGGCATGTCTTTATATATCATGACCTGTCTTTATATATATCGTGGCCTGTCTTTATATATATCATGGCCAATCTTTATATATATGATGGCCTGTCTTTATATATATCTTGGCCTGTCTTTATATATATCATGGCCTATCTTTAAATATCCCATGGCCTGTCTTTATATATATCATGGCCTGTCTTTATATATATCATGGCATGTCTTTATATATATCATGGCCTCTCTTTACATATATCGTGGNTATATATATCATGGCATGTCTTTACATATATCGTGGCCTGTCTTTATATATATCATTGCCTGTCTTTATATATATCGTGGCCTGTCTTTATATATATCGTGGCCTGTCCTTATATATATCGTGGTCTGTCCTTATACATACCGTAGCCTGTCTTTATATATATCGTGGCCTGTCCTTATAAATATCGTGGTCTGTCTTTATAAATATCGTCGCCTGTTTTTATATATATCATGGCCTGTCTTTATATATATCGTGG
>NW_018405712.1:89999-101567 GCF_002113885.1 Mizuhopecten yessoensis
CATAACATGGCCTGTCTCAATATATATCATTGTCTGTCTCAATATATATCATGGCCTGTCTTTAAATATCATGGCCTGTCTTTATATATATCATGGCCTGTCTTTATATATATCGTGGCCTGTCTTTATATATATCATGGCCTGTCATTATATATATCATGGGCTGTTGTTATATATATATATATATATATATCGTGGCCTTTCTTTATATATATCATGGCCTGTCTTTATATATATCATGGCCTGTCTTTATATATATCGTGGCCTGTCTTTATATTAGCATAGGGTAAGATCTGTAATGGTATAATATAGGAGAACGTGTAAGACAAGCCCGGAATGTGGACTGTCTGGTTACAGCAGGGCATCACCCTAGCCAGATTATCTTATAGACACGTTCTCAAGCTGGTAAATTTCCTTTATATAAACATAAATATTCAAATTCCTAAACTAGAATTTTCTGTGCAGAGAAACCAAGCTAGATATAGAACAAATATACAAAACTATGTTGCGATTTGCTGTTTTTGCCTGTCCCAAAATATACGATTTAAACGTGTGTATAAAGAACAGATTAAGCTCCCCACTAGAGTAACATGCTACGGCAAAGTTGACTATGTACTCAGCTATTTACTTACACGTCATTCCGTCTGTGAGACATACACGTGACTATGGGAGACTTACACGTGTATGTTTTGCTGACGGACGACATCTTTTGTTGTAGATATTCGCCGCATGTTCTGTAATAATTCCGTTGCGTTCTTATTATGCTAGCATACCAACGTCTGCTGAACCTCTGGCCTCCCATTATTTCTGTCTTATTATTCGTCTTTACTTCTCTGAGCGATATCTAAAACACCCACTCTGGAATGTCATTCCAGCTCTGTGAAGCGAGCGGTATACCCACTTACATATGTTTGTAAGGAAAAAAGCGTAGACCAGAAAGATTTCGTTTCGTATCATCAGAAACACGTTACTTATTTACTTACTTGCAAAAGTTTCACAAAAAATCAAAGCATGCTTATTGTTGTTTGCATTATGTAGGTGAAGCAAACATTAGAATCTACCTGATAATTCTGTCCTGTGACTAACTACCTGTAATCTACCTGCTAAATCTGTCCTGTGACTAACTATCTGCAATCTACCTGATAATTCTGTCCTGTGACTAACTACTTGTAATCTACTTGATAATTCTGTCCTGTGACTAACTACCTGTAATCTACCTGATAATTCTGTCCTGTGACTAACTACTTGTAATCTACCTGATAGTTCTGTCCTGTGACTATAACTACCTGTAATCTACCTGATAATTCTGTCCTGTGACTAACTATCTGCAATCTACCTGATAATTCTGTCCTGTGACTAACTATCTGTAATCTACCTGATAATTCTGTCCTGTGACTAACTAACTGTAATCTAGAGTAACTTCATCACCCGTGCAAATGACACTACACTTACAACAATACAAGTAACCATGTACTTACTACCCTACCAATAACCCTATACTTACTACACTACCAATAACCATTTACTAACTACACGACCAATAACCCTGTACTTATTGTCCTACCAATAACCTTATACTTATTTTCCTACCAATAACCTTATACTTATTTTCCTACCAATAACCCTGTACTTATTGTCCTACCAATAACCCTATACTTTCTACCCTTTTAATCACCCTATACTTATTACCCTACCAATAACCCTATACTTACTAACCCTATACTTACTACACTACCAATAACCCCATACTTACTACCCTACCAATAACCTTATACTTATTTTCCTACCAATAACCCTATACCTATCGTCCTATCAATAACCCTTTATTTACTACACTACCAATAACCCTATACTTATTCACGACCAATAACCCTAGACTTACTAAACTACCAATTGTAACGCAGGACGAACAGCGGAATTAATCGTACCACGAACCAACAAATAACAAACATCGATATTCACAACTAATTAAATATAATGTACAATTACCACAATAATGACAATATACGATCATGACGATATTTACAAAGCTCACTCTCTAACACTCCTCGCATACAAAATACTAGAAATAATTACACAAGGTAACTACAGTCTCTGTCACCACTCTAGGAAGGACTCGGTTGTACTACAGCAACTTTCCACACAGGATTCCAAATATATATGACGAATGTCCACACAGGTTTCTAAAATATATATCAGAGACACTATGGAATATCCACACAGGATTCAATGTGTCCAGACAAGTCTCAGTATCCACACAGGATTAGGGCAAATGTCCACAGAGGACTCTGTACAAGGTCCACACAGGACTCGTTTCCACGAAGGATAAATGTACACCTATTGTCCACACAGGATGTTCATATGGTGTAAATGGAATAGAGTTCAAAGCATTACCGCGTTCCCCCTAGTTCCAACCAGCTCCAATCTCGAAGAACAACTGGTCCTGTTGCTGACCAATTCTAGTGCTTCTTCGGTCTGAGGTTTGTTCCTGCTGTCCCGACATGGTTTGCTGCCAAATAAAGGTGACAGTTGTAAGTCCTAACATTCCTAACTATAACAAAAACACATGTGTCACTAACACACACAACATTAGATATTTGTAATTAAATACAAATAGCATAACCAAGTATAGTTCTACTCATAATAATTATCATTTATAATCTGCTTTCAACATCGATAATTACCATAACGTAGCAAAATCTAAAGTTACAGGAAGTGTAACAACACCTATAGTTTATGGTCCGCATGAGCTTCCATACTTTTTCCAAACTTTCATACGCACACATGAATATACCTATATTTATCTACTTTGAATATACGATACATACAATATAAATATGTGGCGAATCACGGCTCCACTTTGCCCTCAAGTAGTATGTCCCTCCTTTTGTTGATAACCTTCGCTGTCAAATAGACGCTTGAAGTATACATGTATTTATAGGATTTTATGTAAACGTTTTACTGACACTGAAGAATCATAGGTGGCGCTAAGTTCGTCTGGCAGCAGACTATAAAAAGCCGTCGGCTAACTTTAGCACCCCACTCTTCGTTCGATCGTCGGCATAGACAGAAACACTTGTGAAAGGTAAATATGCTAGTATTGTACAGACGTGCCTGAACAAGGCTTTCCTGTATCTTACTGCAAAGGCATAGAGATAATTCACTGAAGAGTAAGTACGGAGGTAGATGTGCCTGAGCAAGGCTTCCCTTCTCCGCTACGGTTACTCTATGTGATCGGTACATCAAATGATTGTGAATTATAACCTTGGGTCTGCCCTGTGATTAAGAGAAAGTGTATGGGAGCACTTGGCATGTGATAGCTAGAGAGTACTCAGTAGTTACTTTGAGAGGCTCGGTTTAGCTGTTGTTAGAGTGAGTGCTCGTTCTAGGGAGTACTCATCTCTTGGATGTGTGGTTCATGTATTATATGTAGTGAGTGCTCAGTTATTTAATTCATACATTAGGTAAAGGGAGGGCTCGTTTTAGGGAGTACTTCTCTCTTGGATATGTTTATAGTTGGTATAGCTAATTTACAGAAGGCAATTTCTTGTATAGTTCCAGGTAGAGAGTAATCATTTGTTGGCTAGGGAGTACTCAGTATTTCATTTTGAGTAGGGAGTACTCAGTATTTCATTTTGAGTACTCATTTTGTTGTTATATATTTCATAGATCATAGTGTTGTATATTACTCAGAGGGACTGAGTGCTTTTAGACAGCAGTTATATTGATTAATTCATTAGAAAATGTACCCAATTATGCAAGTTACTTCATCTGTATATATTTGCACTGAGAAGCTCAAATAACATCTACATGTAGTATAGACAATCAGGATCTTCAGTGGAAGTGACTGATACGAACCCCTGTAAACGTCACAAATACATATTAGAATAGTCTCAAATATAGTTATAGCCAACATATATAGGAATAGTTCAATACGAACACATTCAACATCTTTATAAACACACAACAACAATTTCACGCATCAGTGATCCGCACGTCCACCCGAACAACTGACCATAATATTATCGTGCAATGGGCGTAATAATAGTTAAAAATTGGAAATATAGTTATGCACAGTACTTACCACAGTCTGTTTCTGTGCCTTATTACCCACGTTTATGGGCTTTCGGACGGTTACAATGGATTAATTATCCAAAACACATTCTCTCGGTGTCGCACATGGCTGACCCCTACTCACCGTCCCGTCGGTCTCCTCTACGGTGGCCCAGTCGCGACACACATATACACAAAACATACACAAAACATGACAACATAACAAAGCGAACGTGACATAATCCCCCCGTTCCGGAAAAAAGTGCTTGCACTTTTTGAACAATCACGTAGCTTGGAAGTTTAAATCCTGCTGAGATAATCAGCACCAACATTGTCCACACCTCTGATCGCCCGAATCTTGAATCTGTAGGGTTGAAGTAGCAAAGCCCATCGCATGAGTCGAGCGTTTGGTGTCTTTGAACGATGCAGATACGTGAGTGGCTGGTGATCTGTTTCTAAAATGAATTCTCTACCATATGTGTAAGGTTCACCCAGACGATAGCCATGCATTCCTTTTCAACGATGGCATAGTTTTTTTTCTCTGGCTAGCAATTTCCTGCTTGCATACGCAATCGGAATTTTTTGTCCTCCCTCTTTTTGCAATAACACTGCGCCCAGACCTTGGTCTGATGCGTCAGTCCGAAGGAGAAAGTCTTTGTTTATTTCTGCAAGTTTCAAGACTGGTTCTGTTTCAAGACTGGTTCTGCCACAAGCAGGTTCTTCAATGTGTTGAAAGCGATCTCATGACTGTTCTCCCATATGACTGTATTGGGGTTACCTTTCTTCTTTTTTTCATTAATTTTTGTTTTGAAACATTTTCAGCATTACAGAATAATTACAGTATTAATTTTCACACTCATTTTCATTCTTCAACCAACATTTAATACAAATTTTGTAAGTGAGGGAAGGAGCAAAAGAGCTTTTACAGAAATCGATAGGGGGGGCTAAGAAGGCAACAAGGGGTCAAAGTGGTAAAGATGTTGAGTCCATATGTGTCCATTTATTAGTGCAACTATTAATTCAACCTGAAACATAATAATAATTTTAATTTCTTCAGTAAAGTGGCAGGGTGTTAAATTTTTCTCTTTTAATAAAAATTTAACTATCAGAGGTAAAATATACACATGTATGCTATCCTTTTTGGGTTTGTCAGGGATTGGGAGTGATTTCTAATAATTTCTTCCAAGAATTTTCCATTTTTAAAGCAGTATCCACTCCTTTTCCTATAGAAATATATTTTTGAAATCTGTAGTGATCTATGATAGCATTTTTTTAAAGCATAAATTGATAGAGTTTGTTGCAAGCATCGTGATCTATAGATATACTGTTTCATTATTAGTAGTATAAGGTATAATAGTATCAGTTGTATAGTAAGTACTTTTATAGTTATGCATGCCAAAAATGAAAGTTTCCTTATTAAAAGTAAATGGAATAAATAATGCGTCTAATAAAAATTCAAAGTTCTGAAAGAATGACTGTACTTTTTCACACTCCCATAGCATATGAACTATTGTTTCTATTTCTGTTTTACAAAAAAAGCAGTATGGAGTTTCTACTAATCCTATCTTAAATATATGCGAATTGGTTGTTAAAATGTGATGATTTATTCTGTATTGTAACCAGTGTAACTTAGAATTTTTCGAAACTTGAAAGGGTGTTTTATATATACAATTCCATGTTTCATCATCTAGATTAAATAGTTCATTCCACTTTATTTTACCTGTTGCTGTGATATTATTTTTGCAGAGTATTTTGTAGAAGTCCTTTGACCCTTTAATATTTTTAAAGAAAATTTCAAGATTAAGTGGAATAAAAGGATAACTAACAACATCATTAACTATTTCCTTATGCCTCAGATATTTCCTTACTGTTGTAACTATTCCTTCAAAGGTAAGGAAATTAGTTCTTAGGACATATTTCTCCATAAATTCCTCATAATTATAAAAAGTACTTGTTTTCGGGTCTTTTATTATATCATTGATAATAATTCCTCCCTTCTTATACTATTCTTTATAAAATAAGTTCTTTTTTCTATTGTTAAAAATGTATTATGCCAAATAGGTGTTTTCAGTATTGTCCTATTCCCATTTATCAAATTTTCTTCCTTATCATGGAGGGTTGGGTTACCTTTCTTCGTAAGGTCCGTTAGTGGTACACTTATCGCAGCAAAGTGCGGAATAAATTTCCGGTAAAAGCCAGCTAGTCCCAAGAACGAACGAACCTGTTTCTTCGTTGTAGGTCTAGGAGCTTCCTGCATTGCCTTCACCTTTGACTGCTCTAACTCAAGTCGTCCACATCCAACAACATGACCTAGACATGACAGACTTCCGTATCCCAAAGAACACTTACTCGGTCTTGCCGTGAGTCTTGCTGTGTATATGAGAATGTCGTCAATAAAATTATAAATGTTGTCCATCCCTGCTAACAGCTTCCGCCTCATTCGACTGAAAGTTGCCGGTGCATTTACAAGGCCAAATGGCATCACCTTGAAATGAAATAAGCCTTGGGGTGTTGCAAATGCTGTCATATGTTTTGCCTGGCCTGACAAAGGCACTTGCCGTTAACCTTTACTAATGTCGATCTTGGAGAAATACCTTGCCACTCCAAACCTTGAAAAGGATTCTTCCGTTTTTGGCATCGGTTCCGCATCAAATACGGTAATTCGGTTCAGCCTCCGAAAGTCAATGCAAAAGCGATTTGTACCATCCTTCTTCTGCAGTTGTAGTGATGATATCATGCAAGAACCGTCTTCCCTGGCATGTCTGTCAAAACATCTTTGTACTCGGATAGTAGCCCCTCCACCATACTGTGCTGTTCTGTCGTCAGATCCGGTGCAATCTCAACATCTTGTACACTCTCAGATCCTAGTGCAGATGGAATCGTCTCTAGAACACCTCCTAAATCTTGCTCCTCCGTTTCCTCTTCCTCAATGACCATCGCCATCACACAAGATAATGCACCTCCCATCGCAATATCTTGCTGACTCCCAGCCTCTTTCCTTTCTTCATACTTCTTCAGAAGGTTCATGTGAAGAGTTTTGATCTTGCCATCTCTGTCGACATGGTAGTAAGTTGGTCCTACCTTCTTAACAACTCTGTATGGCCCCTTCCACTGCATCAGCAGTTTGTTCGCTTTTGTCGGCAAGAGAACCAACACCTTGTCGTCTACTTTCAAGTCTCGTTGCTTTGCTCGTCGGTTGAAGTGTCTCTTCTGTTTTGCCTTTGCCATTCTGAGGTTATATGTCGCTACCTTACATGTCTCTTCCATTATCTCCTTGAGGTCCATTACGTAGGCATACGTCGTCTTCACCTCCTCATCCTGTATGTCCTTCGTCAACAACTCACGAAGAATCATCATCGGTCCTTGGACTGCACATCCATATAACATCTCAAATGGTGAAAATCCTTATGATTCTTGAGGAACCTCCCGATACGCAAACAGCAGGGGATTGATAAACCTTTCCCAATCTTTAGGCCTCTCAACACTCATCTTCCGAAGCATCTGTTTTAAGGTACCATTAAATCTTTCCACAATGCCATTGCACATAGGATGGTAAGGCGTCGTGGTCTGCTGCTTAATAGACAGTAATCTGCCAACCTCTCTCATCATGCCTGAAGTGAATTGGGCTCCTTGATCACTGAGCATCTCTTAGGGAATTCCGACTCTACTGAAGATGTCGACTAGTGCTTCTGCAACTCGTTCTGTCTCTATACCTCTCAATGCAACTGCCTCTGGATACCTGGTAGCGTAGTCAAAGACTGTCAGAATAAAGCGATTCCCACGATCCGTCGCAGATTGAAGTGGTCCAATTAAATCCACAGCCACCCTCCTAAATGGCACGTCGATCAGTGGCATATCGCCAAGTGGAGCCTTTGGGATTCTTCCTTTTGGAAATGTCCTCTGACATATATCGCATGATCTGCAGAAACGCACTACATCCGCCTGTACACCCGGCCAGAAGAATTCTGAAAGAACTCTGCTCGCTGTCCGTTTAGCTGCCAAATGTCCTGACATGATTGAGTCATGTGACAGTTTAATCACTCTCTCACGGTGCTTCTCAGGAACCACCAACTGTCTGAACAGTTTCCCATTCATCACTCTGGGACTCTGGAATTTCCTGTACATAAGACCTTTCTGGTAATAAATTTTATTGGACCCTCCATTATCACGTTCGTGAACCTCTTCCTCAGAAGCTAACTTCCGGAATGTATCAAGTGTCTTGTCTTTCTGCTGTGCCTCCTTAAAATCTTCTGCACTTCCAACATCTTGGATACCCTCGGGTACTTTAAGTGGCTTATAAGGTTGTCCTTTCTTCTTCACTTGAGCTCGAGTTTCTACCGCGTGAACAGCTGGTTCCCTTTCCCTCCAATCCTTGTCCGGTTGATCAGGTGATAGAGCTCCTCTGACATTTCCTATGATAACATCATACAGCGGCGCTTCCAATACCCAAGCTTCAGTCTGGCCTTTATAGTACGGTGTGTCAACGTCCACAATAACCATCAGCGAGTGTACAAACCTGCACCCTATCAGTGTACCAGTCCTTGTTCACAAAGCACTTTCTTACTACAACACCACTGCATCCGGTTGTCACCAACACATCCTTCTTCAATTGGCATACCAGTAGACACGGATACACTGAGAGTTACTCTTTTGGAGTTGGTTTATGTTCTTTCCTTTTCTGACGACCCACTTTCTCAGTTATGACTGCAACCTTGCCTCCACTACCATTCTTCTTAGCGCGACATTCTGATGACAAATGTCCCGGCTTTCCGCAGTTATAGCACTTCCGTTCCTTCGATGAATACTGGTTAGGTTGTCGATATGCATCAGCTGTTCCAGTTCCTTGAGCTTTACTCGGTTGGTGCTTCTGTCCCTTGTTAACAGACTGACTAGCTTTAGTCCCACGCGCTTCAACGAATTGATCTGCCAATCTCACCATCTCCCCTATTGCCGATGGTATCCTCTCCTTCAGGAACAATGCCAAATCAGGACTACAACAATGAACAAACCGATCCCTGAGCATCAAGTCGAGAAGTTTGGTGTACGTCTTTTCTGTCTGGCTAATTTCCACCCATCTCTCTATGAAGTGCTGAAGTCGGACTGCAAACTGCGTAAATGACTCAGCTCCCTCCGGTTTTGCCATTCTAAAAGACTTTCTGAAGCCCTCCTCTTTCATCTCAAACCTTAGTAATAAAGCTTTTTTCAACTCGTCAAAGTCCAATGCCTTCTCCACAGGTAAACGCGAAAATACTCCAAGCGTTTTCCTCTTCAGAAGTGCACTCAAATTAGCGCCCCAATGGTCACGATGCCATTTCTGAGCCTCAGCATACCTCTCGAACCGCTGAATATAGGCGTCCATATTATCATGAGCTTCATCAAAGGCCGGTAACTTCGGTCCGCGTTTCAATGTGTCCCCCTGAGGATGACCATTTCCGGGTGCTGCCCGATTTCCTGCTTGAAGAAGCTCCAACTGACGTTGATGTTCTTCCTCACGCATGCGCTCTGCTTGGTCTTCTTTCTCTGCTTCTAATTTGGCCTGCTCTTGTCTAAAAGACCTTTCCTGCTCCCGCTCATCTCTATCTCGAGCTTGTTGGTCACTAACAAATTGTTGTAAGGCGTCGCCCTCGCATTGCATCTTTGTCCCAAGAATAACCAATTCCTCTAAGGAAGGCATGTTTCCGGATATGAATAAACCTAACGCTGGAAAGTACAACACTTATACTACAGACAAAAATGACGCAACAATAGGTTTCAATACTCACCAATCTGTTGCAGATGCTCTATCGGTCTTGATCCTGTAAGTTTAACTTAGCAATGCATTTCACCTGTCTTGATTCTATAGACTTTACTTACCAATGCATTTCCCGGAATTAAACTGACACTTATAGAAATGGGAAAAAGGAACAGGATGCCCAAGCACGAAAAATATCTCAAACTCTATCCTATTGCCTAGCATATTCAAAGTACGAATAACCAAACGTCGCTCATCCCACCGCTGCCACCAATTTTGTAACGCAGGACGAACAGCGGAATTAATCGTACCACAAATAACAAACATCGATATTCAAAATTAATTAAATATAATGTACAATTACCACAATAATGACAATATACGATCATGACGATATTTACAAAGCTCACTCTCTAACACACTCCTCGCATACAAAATACTAGAAATAATTACACAAGGTAACTACAGTATCTGTCACCACTCCAGGAAGGACTCGGTTGTACTACAGCAACCTTCCACACAGGATTCCAAATATATATGACGAATGTCCACACAAGTTTCAAAAATATATATGAGAGACACTTCTAGTGCTTCTTCGGTCTGAGGTTTGTTCCTGCTATCCCGACATGGTTTGCTGCCAAATAAAGGTGACAGTTGTAAGTCCTAACATTCCTACATGTAACTATAACAAAATACATTTGTCACTAACACACACAACCTTAGATAATTGTAATTAAATACAAATAGCATAACCAAGTATAGTTCTACTCATAATAATTATCATTTATAATCTGCTTTCAACATCGATAATTACCATAACGTAGCAAAATCTAAAATTACAAGAAGTGTAACAACACCTATAGTTATGGTCCGCATGAGCTTCCATACTTTTTTCACACTTTCCTACGCAAACATGAATATACCTATATTTACCTACTTTGAATATACGATACATACAATATAAATACATATTAGAATAGTCTCAAAGATAGTTATAGCCAACATATATAGGAATATTTCACTACAAATACATTCAACAACTTTATAAACACACAACAACAATTTCACGCATCAGTGATCCGCACGTCCACCCGAACAACTGACCATAATATTTATCGTACAATGGGCGAAATAATAGTTAAACATTGGAAATATAGTTATGCATAGTACTTAAAACAGTCTGTTTCTGTGCCTTACCCACGTTTATGGGCTTTCGGACGGTTACAATGGATTAATTATCCAAAACACATTCTCTCGGTGTCGCACATGGCTGACCCCTACTCACCGTCCCGTCGGTCTCCTCTACGGTGGCCTAGTCGCGACACACATATACACAAAACATACACAAAACATGACAACATTACAAAGCGAACGTGACATAATCCCCCCGTTCCGGAAAAAAGTGCTTGCACTTTTTGAACAATCACGTAGCTTGGAAGTTTAAATCCTGCTGAGATAATCAGCACCAACATTGTCCACACCTCTGATCGCCCGAATCTTGAATCTGTAGGGTTGAAGTAGCAAAGCCCATCGCATGAGTCGAGCGTTTGGTGTCTTTGAACGATGCAGATACGTGAGTGGCTGGTGATCTGTTTCTAAAATGAATTCTCTACCATATGTGTACACACATATACACAAAACATACACAAAACATGACAAACTTACACAGCGAACGTGACACCAATAACCTACACTAACTACACTACCAGTAACCCTCTACGTACTACCCTACCAATAACCCTATACTTACTACACTACCAATAACCCTATACTTACTAAACTAC
>NW_018405712.1:101933-109195 GCF_002113885.1 Mizuhopecten yessoensis
CTCTAAGGAAGGCATGTTTCCGGATATGAATAAACCTAACGCTGGAAAGTACAACACTTATACTACAGACAAAAATGACGCAACAATAGGTTTCAATACTCACCAATCTGTTGCAGATGCTCTATCGGTCTTGATCCTGTAAGTTTAACTTAGCAATGCATTTCACCTGTCTTGATTCTATAGACTTTACTTACCAATGCATTTCCCGGAATTAAACTGACACTTATAGAAATGGGAAAAAGGAACAGGATGCCCAAGCACGAAAAATATCTCAAACTCTATCCTATTGCCTAGCATATTCAAAGTACGAATAACCAAACGTCGCTCATCCCACCGCTGCCACCAATTTTGTAACGCAGGACGAACAGCGGAATTAATCGTACCACAAATAACAAACATCGATATTCAAAATTAATTAAATATAATGTACAATTACCACAATAATGACAATATACGATCATGACGATATTTACAAAGCTCACTCTCTAACACACTCCTCGCATACAAAATACTAGAAATAATTACACAAGGTAACTACAGTATCTGTCACCACTCCAGGAAGGACTCGGTTGTACTACAGCAACCTTCCACACAGGATTCCAAATATATATGACGAATGTCCACACAAGTTTCAAAAATATATATGAGAGACACTTATAGTGCTTCTTCGGTCTGAGGTTTGTTCCTGCTATCCCGACATGGTTTGCTGCCAAATAAAGGTGACAGTTGTAAGTCCTAACATTCCTACATGTAACTATAACAAAATACATTTGTCACTAACACACACAACCTTAGATAATTGTAATTAAATACAAATAGCATAACCAAGTATAGTTCTACTCATAATAATTATCATTTATAATCTGCTTTCAACATCGATAATTACCATAACGTAGCAAAATCTAAAATTACAAGAAGTGTAACAACACCTATAGTTATGGTCCGCATGAGCTTCCATACTTTTTTCACACTTTCCTACGCAAACATGAATATACCTATATTTACCTACTTTGAATATACGATACATACAATATAAATACATATTAGAATAGTCTCAAAGATAGTTATAGCCAACATATATAGGAATATTTCACTACAAATACATTCAACAACTTTATAAACACACAACAACAATTTCACGCATCAGTGATCCGCACGTCCACCCGAACAACTGACCATAATATTTATCGTACAATGGGCGAAATAATAGTTAAACATTGGAAATATAGTTATGCATAGTACTTAAAACAGTCTGTTTCTGTGCCTTACCCACGTTTATGGGCTTTCGGACGGTTACAATGGATTAATTATCCAAAACACATTCTCTCGGTGTCGCACATGGCTGACCCCTACTCACCGTCCCGTCGGTCTCCTCTACGGTGGCCTAGTCGCGACACACATATACACAAAACATACACAAAACATGACAACATTACAAAGCGAACGTGACATAATCCCCCCGTTCCGGAAAAAAGTGCTTGCACTTTTTGAACAATCACGTAGCTTGGAAGTTTAAATCCTGCTGAGATAATCAGCACCAACATTGTCCACACCTCTGATCGCCCGAATCTTGAATCTGTAGGGTTGAAGTAGCAAAGCCCATCGCATGAGTCGAGCGTTTGGTGTCTTTGAACGATGCAGATACGTGAGTGGCTGGTGATCTGTTTCTAAAATGAATTCTCTACCATATGTGTACACACATATACACAAAACATACACAAAACATGACAAACTTACACAGCGAACGTGACACCAATAACCTACACTAACTACACTACCAGTAACCCTCTACGTACTACCCTACCAATAACCCTATACTTACTACACTACCAATAACCCTATACTTACTAAACTACAGTTGTGGGACCGCACAACGCACCGAAAATGGCGTGCGCACACNACCAACACTAACTACACTACCAGTAACCCTATACTTACTACCCTACCAATGCCTTTATTTACTCATCAAAAGACACAATATACTTCTTAAGTGGAAAATTATTTTGAAATAAAAACTTTAAAGGATTAGATCAATCTTGATCAAAGTTTCCTCGAAAACGTTTGAGCCGTTTTCTGTTTACACTAATATACCTTATATGAAGCTGAAAATACATTCGTTCTCCTATAAGAAGACTTTTTTTCCAAGACAGACGAACAGTGTCACAGTAAATGACTACAAAATGATGTTTTGAAGCACAGGCAGGAAGGTAAAAAAACACCAGGAACAAATAGCGCCTCTCTTGGCGGACGTGCATTTCCGTATGATGCTGAATTGACAAGAAGACCAATAGGAACGACTTATTGCTACGCTGTATGACACCAATACGAACGACTTATTGCTATGCTGTATGACACCAATAGGAACGACTTATTGCTTCGCTGTATGACACCAAAAGGAACGACTTATTACTTCGTTGTATGACATCAATAGGAACGACTTATTGCTACGCTGTATGACATCAATAGGAACGACTTATTGCTACGCTGTATGACACTAATAGGAACGACTTATTGCTTCGCTGTATGACACCAATAGGAACAACTTATTGTTACGCTGTATGACACCAATAGGAACGACTTATTGCTACACTGTATGACACCAATAGGAACGACTTATTGCTACGCTGTATGACACCAATAGGAACGACTTATTGCTACGCTGTATGACACTAATAGGAACGACTTATTGCTACGCTGTATGACACCAATAGGAACGACTTATTGCTACGCTGTATGACACCAAAAGGAACGACTTATTGCTACGCTCTATGACACCAATAGGAACGACTTATTGCTACGCTCTATGACACCAATAGGAACGACCTATTGCTACGCTGACACCAATAGGAACGACTTATTGATACGCTGTATGACTTTGATTTTTGGAATATTCCCGTTTTTGATAGTAACATCCCTGGTCATACGATGTTAACATGCCACAGATATTTATTTACTTACAGTCTTACTCAGAATATCATGATATCCATGACGATATCTATGTCGAATTCTCACAAACATACCAATATGACAAGGTTTTATGAAATGCATGTTGATAGAGATTACTGGAAAGTTTCATGGTCATCCTTCACATGTCATTGCTAAATGTTCTGCTTCTTTGTGAGTTATGCGGCGGGGTAAGTCGATGAAGTAGAAAGTGCTTACCCTTCCAGAACACACAGTCTAATTATTTTTGTACTTTTGAAAGTTCTCCGTGAAAATATTGACTTTGTTCATTTTTTGCATGTCGATGTTTTCAGTTCAATCGCGATTTGGTTTATACGTCGGGATTTTCTTGTTTTCCTTTACATATCTATAGTCTCCTTTTTTCAGTATGCTTTTTTGCACATGAAGACATTAACATCTGTGACATTAAATTATTCATTCTCTCAATAGATATGAGTAACGGTCGCGTTAACATTCAGTGTTCGTTGTTATTGACCAATACCCATTGTCGTAACAAAAGTGACTTGCTAACCAATGGACATTGTCGTAACAAAAGTGACTTGCTAACCAATGGACATTGTCGTAACAATAGTGACGTGCTAGCCAATCGACATTGTTGTAACAAAAGTGACGTGCTCACCAATGGACATTGTCGTAACAAAAGTGACGTGCTAGCCAATCGACATTGTCGTAACAAAAGTGACGTGCTAACCAATGGACATTGTCGAAACAAAAGTGACGTGTTAAATTAAAAACAATAAACAAATCTCGTATTTGCAAATATGTATTGATAACGTAAGCTATTCAGACAATTGTAAATGCTGTTCTTACTTATTGCTCACATGTCGTTATTATCATATTATGTCAAAAATATATCTCATATAAGTATATCTTACGAGTTATTTTATAATAATACAAAAACAAAATGTAAAATATGTGTACCAGTATATTTTAAAAACATCAGTAAATTGAGGCATATATGAACACCCCAGTGTTGAAAAAGACACAGAAAAGGCCAGATGCAATTGATCTTGAAATGTCATATGTTCAACAGCTAATATAGATCAGAGTTCATGAGTACGTTCATTATGGTGAATATGGTAATGATACATATTAGTTCTAATATTTAGAAAGTTCATAACGATAACACAACATTATTGAGATTCGATACAAAACTGAACTCGTAAACCTCTCACGATATGTATTACCTAGGTCTTACATAGGAAGTCCCGATACACCAGTTTGTTATTTATTTAGCCTGTACATACGACTACATTATATCTTCTACCGTGAAAAGAACTGGAATGACGCTTTGCTTGAGAAATATAACATGTATAACGTATACGTGTGTGAAGCTTTCATATGGTAATGTGGGACATATCGTTCCATTAAAATTAAAAATCCACTTATACACTACGCTATAAATTATCATTGCGACTTTAGAATGAAAACATAATAAGCACGTGCTCACATCGATATAACCAAACCCTTACTTACTTTCTTTTTACCATGATTGATGAGGGATCCTAAAGTTGGTTCCTAGTTCTTCCTAGTTCGGGAACCAGATTCTAGTTCCGTTTAAAAACTGAAAACATCATAACCAGCCTTTTATAATCCACTGGGAACTCCAGCTACGCTTTCTCTTAAACGGAACTAGTAATTGGGAACCAACTTCAGGCTCCCCATTGTGAACACCAAAACCTTTTCAGTTCTAGATATTATGCACATTTTTTATGTAAAGCGATTACCCGATTACCTCGCTGGGATATGACAGGATCAGGGCTCGTGCTAGTCCTAGGGGAACTGGACAGGGTGGAGTTCACTTGTAAAGGGTTATACTAAGGTAATAACCTGTTCCTCAATAAATAATTACATATTATATTAATCTAGTTATAGTCCCAAATCGTCAGCCATACAAGCGCATCAAGTCTGGTAAAACTCAAAGTAGTCTAAACATCCTTTTTTTATTCCTATTCAGTGGAGAGAAAATACAGAAAACAGCTCTTGTGCAAACACATACTCGTCTATTGATGTAACAGAATGTGAAATCTCGTGAATCGTTTGGAAAATATCAAAAATAAAACATGATCCAGAAATGTTTCCTTTGTCGCCCAGTTGAGTAGGTAAAACCAAGTTTTAGTGCGTGGCACACCAACTCACTAACATGCAACGGCATAGAATGGATGTTATACAGGTAAATCATTTCTTTCCTCTAATATTCTCTAGTACTTTTATAAAAGATAACTCCATAACGTTTATTTAATAAAACATTTTACATAAACAAAAATAATACGTTTGAAAAGCGAACAGTGTATAGAAAATATAGGACTTATGGTAACAATATTCGTTTGTCTAAGGAATCATAGTTAACATAATTAATTAATAGAAAATAATGTTAACAGAATATTTACTCCTGGTAAACAATGTTTACAGAATATTTACTCCCGGTAAACAATGTTAACAGAATATTTACTCCTGGTTTTTTTTTTTACAGAATATTTACTCCCAGTAAACAATGTAAACAGAATATTTACTACCAGTAAACAATGTAAACAGAATATTTACTACCGGTAAACAAAGTTTACAGAATATTTACACCCGGTAAACAATGTTAACAGAATATTTATTCCTGTTTTCTTTTTTAAAAGAATATTTACTCCCGGTAAACAATATTAACAGAATATTAACTCCTGGTGAACAATGTAAACAGAATATTTACTCCCGGTAAACAATGTTTACAGAATATTTACTCCTGGTGAACAATGTTTACACACTTTTTACTCCCGGTAAACAATGTTAACAGAATATTTACTCCCGGTAAACAATGTTACGAATATTTACTCCTGGTCTTTTTTTTACAGAATATTTACTCCCGGTAAACAATGTCAACAGAATATTTACTCCTGGTTAACAAAGTTTACAGATTATTAACTCCTGGTTAACAATGTTTACAGAATATTAACTCATGGTGAACAATGTTTACTAATAGAATCTATCGCTACTGGTTGTGTAAGATAGAGAAATCTCAACCCTCGGACTAAGATTTTTTTGTCCAGAACTCGGCAAGCCTCGTTCTGGACAAAAAATCTTAGTCCTCGGGTGGAGATTTCTCTATCTTACACAACCAGTAGCGATTGATTATTTTTCTCCCATATCTAACAGTATTTAAATGTGAAATAAAGGTAAACATGGACACAAAACACATACAGGCAATTTGTTGATGGATTGTTGACGTGACGTCATTGTATTGTTGAAGTGACGTCATGCCATTGTTATAGTGGGGGAATCCCCCCGTCTCAACCCTAGGGCGGAGACAGATAAATCTAGCACCGGCAAAACGGGAGATAAATCTGTCAGGTGTGGGAGAAAGAATATTAACTCCTTTTGAACAATGTTTACAGAATATTTACTCCTGGTGAACAATGTAAACAGAATATTTACTCCCGGTTAACAAAGTTTACAGAATATTAACTCCTGGTTAACAATGTTTACAGAATATTAACTCCTTTTGAACAATGTTTACAGAATATTTACTCCTGGTGAACAATGTTAACAGAATATTTACTCCCGGTAAACAATGTTTACAAAATATTTACTCCCGGTAAACAATGTTAACAAAATATTTACTCCTGGTAAACAATGTTTACAGAATATTTACTCCCGGTAAACAATGTTAACACACTTTTTACTCCCGGTAAACAATGTTAACAGAATATTTACTCACGGTAAACAATGTTTACACACTTTTTACAACCGGTAAATAATGTAAACAGAATATTTCCTCCTGGTGAACAATGTTAACACACTTTTTACTCCCGGTAAACAATGTCAACAGAATATTTACTCCCGGTAAACAATGTTTACACACTTTTTACTCCCGGTAAACAATGTTAACAGAATATTTACTCCTGGTGAACAATGCTTACACACTTTTTACTCCCGGTAAATAATGTTAACAGAATATTTACTCCTGGTGAACAAAGTTTACAGAATATTTACTCCCGGTAAACAATGTTAACAGAATATTTCCTCCTGGTGAACAATGTTAACACACTTTTTGCTCCCGGTAAACAATGTTAACAGAATATTTACTCCCGGTAAACAATGTTTACACACTTTTTACTCCCGGTAAATAATGTTAACAGAATATTTACTCCCGGTAAACAATGTTTATACACTTTTTACTCCCGGTAAATAATGTTAACAGAATATTTACTCCTGGTGAACAATGTTAACACACTTTTTACTCCCGGTAAATAATGTTAACAGAATATTTACTCCCGGTAAACAATGTTTACACACTTTTTACTCCCGGTAAA